>NC_087219.1:26688632-26742446 GCF_015104395.2 Macrobrachium nipponense
CTATTAAGATACCACTTACCCAGAAACTTTCTCTCACCTATCAATTTTTTTTCTTTATCTCTGTACTATTATCAATATTCTTTCTCTTGCTTCTTTCTTTCTGTCTTCTTACCAAATATGAATTTGTTGCATATGTGAAAGTATGTGAATCTTTCATATTGTGTTAGTGTTTCAAAAAATTACGTATAGCCATAATTTGTAGCGTTTGAAAACTGCCATTCGGTTGTCATCATCCGTATAACCCACCTTCACAATGGGATGTTGGCCCAGTCACACAATATAACTAAATATAACAGATCTATGAATGTTTACATATAGAGGATGCACTAGCAGCAGTTTGTGGTTGCTACCTCAGTGACGTAAGTGAACTGAAATTTTTTTTAAAATGCTGCTATAAATGTTAATTTTTTTTATAAGAGGTGGCTTGCAGATTATAGAACCACCGTAAACACTGTTGCTGAAATGTTTTGTATCAATTTTGTAGACAATCATGGTTGTTGATAAGATATGAGAATCAATAGGAAATACTAATTCATGGATAATGACTTCCTAAGCACTTTTATTCTCATGTTTATTTCACATATTTCCTTAACTGCACGTTTTACCCTCAAACATAATGTTGTTAACAACAAAAACTTTACAACAACTTTCTTAACCCTTAATGGACAGGGAAATATATCGATTTGCAGCTCCTCAGGCCAGGTAAACTTTGAGGTCGGCCAGTTTCCAAAAAAAAAAAAAAAATCAATGAAAGAGGAAGATATGCAAATATACAGGCAACCCTCTGTTAACGACAGGGGTTCCGTTCCCGGGGTCCTGATGCTAAGCGAAAATCATCACTAACCAAAATTCAAAAGTCTACGGGCACCGCAATCCACCGTACAGTGCCCTAGACTTGTTAACGATGCCTTAGACAGTGTTACGGCCAGATATTGTGCCCCAATATGTAGTAAATTTGATGAAAATGTGGAATTTCATTTGCTTAATCATTTACTAATATGGTCTGCATGGTAGTTCTACAAATTGTTAATGTCAGGTTCAGTGAACTTACTGGTAAATCATGTCCTAGTATGAGAGAGAGAGAGAAAAGTCACCTTTTTCATACTGCTAACATGTTAGTAACATTATAATCGTTGCTTAATGCTACAGCCACAAACCACTGAACAAAAACTATTGTTTTGCTACAACAACCAAACTGAAGCAGGTATTAACAATGTTTTGCTTGCATTTCAGCCATCATACGACAATAAAAAATTACAGTAGTTATGTCACAAATGACGTTAATTAAGTAGAACAGGACTTATATATTTTTACATTATACCTTTATTTGGTATGGAGAAAATATTGGCAAGGAAGCAATGAAGTTAAAAAAATAAAAAGTTCACACTGCTAATGACTATAAATTATCGTGCATGGATGCAACTCTACTGCAAATAATAGTGGAGAAAAAAGTATTTAATAAAAAAATACTGACCATGAAAGACCACATTTTACTGTTGTTTTCACGCCGATAAAAGACAAATACATAAATCTCGTATTATTATGAAATAGGATGAAAATAGTGAACAGAATAAGTGTTTTTTTTTACACAGAAAAAACATGCTCCTGACACCCATCTATTAACAGTAAAAATAACAAGCGAGTTTATGACAAGTATACATATTTAGGTCATATTTCAACTTGAAAGCACTTCTTATGTCTGAAAATAACCTTGTCATAATATAAATAGTTTCTAGATATCTATTTACGCTAAATAGAAACAAGAAAATCGCTCAGAATTGAGTTAAATAGGGCAAAATAACTTTCCCTCTGCCCTCAGCTGATTTTTCCAAACCAAAACATAGATACCCTTGTTTGTATTTTATATTATAGTACGTAGTAATATAAGACTACTTATAGTATTATTGGATACAGTGAAGTAAAGCATAACTTTTTAAAAGAGCTAAGGAAGAGATGCATATTTGTTATGCTTGCATTTTATGATTTTCTCAGTGCTTGGGCAAAGTACCAATAACCAGACAACACTGCCATCTATTAACAAAAAAATAACTAAGTCTAGTTCACGTATTTAAGTCAATTTTCAATTTAAAAACACTTCATATAACAAAAATTAACCTTGTCCCATATGAATAGAGTTTCTAGAGATCTATTTACGCTAAATCGAAGCAAGGAAATTTCTTTGAATTGAGTTAAATACAGTGAAATAATATTACCTCCGACCTCATCTGATTTTTCCAAACCAAAACATGATCGGTTTGCTTATTTATTTTATGATTAAATAGAAATATAAGACTACATACAGTATTATTGGATACAGCAAAGTAAAGGATAACATTTAAAAAGAGCCAAGGAAGATGCATATTTGTCATATTTGTATTTTATGAGGCGGACTTCGCACTTGGTCACCGATAACCATACAATGGTGCTATAAACCCTACGGAGGGTAAAACCCAGTAATGGATACTGTACATGGTGAAAGAAAAAAAAATTCTAAAAAAATTTTCCTTACCTTCCATGAGAAGTTGAAAATTACTATTTACAACCTCTTGTGGGACATCTTTTACAAGATAATTGTAAATTTTACTAACATATGTTTTTTCTAAAAAATTATTTTGTAAAATTTTAATTTTTGCTCACACAATATCAAACCAGATAAGAAATAAAATCAGTTACAAATTCTTAGCATATTTGTTGAAAAATATTTATGTAAATTTACCGAGAACGAAGATTCAGTCATTTTTATTACTTTTACATGGTTTATTTAATATTTCTTTGCACTTTTCTTTGTAAAATTACATTTACAACCAACATACTATTGTAAAAGACAAGAACAAAAAACAACAGCAACCCCTTGTTACATTTACGAGCAAATTTACAAAATTATGTCATGTGAGACAGAGACGTAATACATTCCTCCTTGAAGTTACAAGCAGAACTGAATCCCTGAGATGCCCGATTCGTGGTCTTAGTCAGTGTAAAAGTTGCCATTAGTGGCTATAGGCTATTGAAGTATTGGCACCTCTTTCCCGCCTGATTCTTCCCAAGTCGATGGCGCTTAGTATTGTTTATGTACAGGATCAATCCATCCACCACCCCAAACCTCTTATTAATACTCCTGAGAATCAATCCATCCATTAAGGGTTAACGATATATTAGAATATGACAAGCTTACTCCATGCTCAAGAAAAATACCTGCTTCCCACTCCTCTTTCCCATTCCCATATGCCCTGAGGTACAACATCTGTTGGGCCTTCCATTAGTTACTTGTTCAACTGCTGTGTTGTTTCATAGTTGTGGATTCGTGTTCACTCTCTGGTTGGCTGAGGGAACAGACTCTTAGGCACGATAGCACCTCTTCATATTTTCTTCTTTCCATCTTACTCTCCATCCTCTCCTAACAATTGTTTCATAGTGCAACAGCAAAGTTTTCCCTCTGTTACACCTTTAAAACCCTATTATTGTCAGTTTCCCTTCCAGCATTGAATGACCTTATATGTCCCAGAGTGTATCCGTTGGCTTTAATTCTATTTTTTATTCTTCATTATTAGAGCAGTTTCTTTTCTGTAGAGTATGCAAGCACTTGGAGGCAGTATTGGCCTGGGCCATCCATTACGTACACACATGGACATCATCGAGAGTAAAGTTCCAACAGAATTACTGGACAAAGCTCGTCGCCACCTGGCCCCAGATTCACCCCATGCTGATGTGCCATCAGAAAAAGCTCTTGTCAGGCTACACAAACAGGTTAGATGGTTTTGAAGTGTTGTGTTTTTGGGTACCTTGGAGAACAGAATGCATGCTGTGTATGGCTATATGAACAGTGGTGTAAAACCTAGGGCCATACCACGGTATTTATACTATAGCTCCCTAGCTTTGTGTTTCAAGTTGCCTTGCATGAGGATACCCTTCAACACCTATTTATTTCTTTAGTTCCGTTTTTTTTTAAATTAAATTTTACTGTTTTTCACTTTCACTCATTTCATTTTCTTATCCAGTGTATGATAATTAGGTTTGCAAATATAATATACAAGAGAAATTCAATTTTGCAATATGTACAGCTCACAAAGTCATAAGGAATGTATCGTGGTCATAAATCAGTGACTATCTTTAAATGTATAGTGTAATATGATTTAGTCTGTTTATTGCAACTTAATTTGAATTTTTTTCTCTTTTAGTTAACTAAACATCCTCACTGAAATAACAGGAAACTTTTTATGACTTTTCACAGCTTATCAAGGCTCTGCAGAACCACCGTCGTGTTGAAACCCAGTGGGGATTGTTAGTCAGCAAAATTGTAGACCTTGAAGACACTCACCGAAACTCAGTTTCACACGAAAAATCCTTCAAACCATCAACACCCCCTCATAGACACTATATAATGTCGTACATCTACACCCCAACCATTGGTGAGTATAGTGTTGTCATGACCAGAGAGGAGAATATATGTTTTTAAATATGTATTTCAGTGCGTGCATATAGACAGTATTTATTTTGTAAAGCTGATTTGTCAGAACTTTTATCAAGGATATATAGGAATTTTAATATAAAATTTAGGCTAAAGGCTAAGTGCTGGGACCAGTAAGGTCATTCAGTGCCAAGAATAATGTTGAAACAGTCGTTAGGCTAGGGTGGAAAGAAAGATGGAATTAAGAGAACATGAGCTGAAATGCAGTAAAAGGAATGAAAGGCAGAACAGATGCTGCAAATGACCATGAATAATTATTACAGTACACTGTGTAAGGTCTAGGTCATACAAGTGGAAATCTATATCAAACTTAACTACTGTATTTATTTCAGAGTGGCTGTGGCGATGCAGAGTCCGTGGATATCTGTTAAGGGCCCTCGCTGTCATAAGCGCCCTTGTTTCGGTAGTGGTTGTGTGGTCGGAACTCACATTTTTCAGCACATCTCCCACCTTGTCTCTCTTTGCAGTGTTTGTCAATCTTGCAAAGGCAAATTATGACTACTTCACTATAGAGGTAGGTTTGGTTATTTAGGAAATGATTTAAATTTTTCTTGTCAACGTAGGGGATTTCTGTACTTAACTACCATGGTATGATTAATTTTCTCCATGCCTCTATTTTACATGTGACTTTTTTAGAAGTACTATCCTTAAATTAAATATACTAATAAGTATTTAAGTACAGGTTTTTTTAGGATAGGAACTACAGTGGACCCCCATATTCACGGGATATGGGTACCCCCACGCAAATAGGTAAAATCCACAAATACTTAAAGCCCCTCAGAAAATGCTTAGAACTGTCTATTTTGTTTGTAAAACACAAAAATAACCTCTAACAATGCTTATACCTGGTTATTTTAATAGTTTTATCACAAAAAGTTCATTTAGTCGTGAAAATTATATGAAAATACAGTAATTTGTGAGCATTTCTCTGCGAAAAATATAGTGAATAGGCGAATTTTCTGCAATTAATAGGTATATACAGTCCATAGAAAATCCACAAATAAGTAAGTCCATGAATAGTGGGGGTTGACTGCACTTGGAATTGCTGTTAGTGCAAGATATCTGTTAACAATTCAATTGAAAGCTATAATGTTTGGTTTTCTTTCCTTAATGGACTTTTTTTACTTACCTTTTTCATTTTCTTTACAGATCATATCATCTTTGTCCATGGCATACATTGCACTGTGTGCATATTCCACCTTGTTCAAGATTCGTGTGTTGAACCTGTATTACCTAGCACCATACCACCAGACAGACGAGTATTCCTTGATCTTCTCGGGAATGATGCTGTGCCGTCTCACTCCACCCATGTGCCTCAATTTCCTTTCCCTCATCCACATGGATTCTCATGTCATCCAGGAACATACAGAAGAAACCCATTACACACAAGTAAGAAGTGCTTGTTTACACATTTTGTTATTAAATATTATTTCATGTTGCCGATGAGTGAGCTTGTGATTTGGTTATTCGCTGTGCTCTGCAGCTTGAGGAAGGATATACAGTTAAGTATATCTAAGTTTAACCAGACCACTTAGCTTATTAACAGCTCTCCTAGGGCTGGCCCGAAGGAATAGATATTTTTACATGGCTAGGAACCAATTGGTTACTTAGCAATGGGACGACCTACAGCTTATTGTAGGATCTGAACCACATCGAGAAATGAATTTCTATCACCAGAAATAAATTCCCCTGTTTCCTTGTCGGCAGAGTGGGAAATCGAACCCCGACCCTGTGAACAGTAGTCAAACACGTAACCGACTTGTCCAACGAGGAACAGAATAGTATACAGTAATAGTTTAGTATACAGTAGTAGTAATTCATGTTAACAATGAAAATTTAGAGAGAATGTAGATGAACAAATGGAAATTCATGTTGGGATTGTTCCTTGTCTGCACAACTTTTCAATGCATTGTGTATCGTATTTGCTTTATAATTCATCTTTTAGGTTTCTGTATACTATATACAGGCTAAATTTACTTATAGATATAAGTGGTACCTCATTTGTCGAACATTTCTTGTGTCGAACTTTCCGTTTTTCGAACAAAATTTTCAAGAAAATTTTGTATTGTTTGTCAAACAAATGCTCGTACTTCGAACTAACTGATTATCTAGTTTATACTTGTACTTGTATTCGACGGCCTACTGGGTCTTACAAGTTAAACTGTACAGTAATACCTTGGGTTACGAATTTAATCCGTTCCAGAACCTGCTTCGTAACCTAAAAAATTCGTAACCTAAATGGATTTTCCCATAAGAATGTTATAAAAAGCAAATAATGCGTTCCACCCGACCATGAATAACCATTTCAATTCATATTTTTCCATTTATTTTTGTTCACTAAGGTTGAAAATTCGTGTAGGAATTACATAAAATTATAAAATTGAAGAATGAAATTAAATATAAACACTAGATTTAATATGCATGCACAGTAAAACCTGAACTTTACCTTTGGCGAGTGTGGCTGCTGGCTTGACGGAGACGGGAGGAGGGGAAGGGTGAGGAGGAGAGGGTTAAGGGCTTGGGGGGGAAATCTCCCTCCGTAACACTTCTGGAAAGACTTTCTGGTTCTTTCTCTAGAGAGCACCGTTCACTACGATCACTAATTTTTACGCATACGCAACACTATGTTGTCTTTCACAATTTTTGAAAAAATATTTTTCTATGAGCAAATTTTCTACATCGTCGAGAATATAAGGCCGTTGTTTCGTCAATACTGTGACACCTTTTGATGCTTTACTGGCTTTAATTTCTTCCTTTTTCTTCAAAATAGTGCAGATCGTTGATTGCGACCGCTTGAAGAATGCTGCAATGTCTTTCACGCACTCGCCTTTATCATGCATTTGGATAATTTCCTTCTTCATTTCGACTGTAATCATCTCCTTCTTTCTTATGCTTTCCTTCTTGCTGCTTGCCTTCGTCATCTTGGGAGCCATTGTCTTTAGTATTTGGGTAATAGTAATGTATAAGCTCTATCACGGAAACACAACACGTGCGCAAATCACTAAGCAAATTTGAGAGCGTATCACGGACAGATGCGTTCAATCTTACCGCCAGCGAGATATTGAAAGAGTTATGGTTTAAAAAGGGTCAAGGGATGCGTAGGAGGAAGTCACGTGACCCTCGTTAAGTTTTGGCCGAAAAAATGCGTTCGCAGATCCCACGCTCATCCGATGTAAACAAAGCAGGCGTTAAGTTTTGGCCGAAAAAAATGCGTTCGCAGATCCCACGCTCATCCGATGTAAACAAATCAAGCGGCCTCCCATGATGGAAATTCGCGCATTCGTATTCCAAGCGAAATTCGTATTCCAGAATGAGGGCGTCACTTCGTAAGTTAAAAAATTCGTATACTAATCGGTTCGTAACCCAAAGTATTACTGTATTCAATTTAATTTTTCATTCACAATATATAGTTAATGCTACCAATATTCGACAAAATAAATAAAAATATAAAGCATTTAATGTAAAATTTAGCTTTCAGTGTAACATTTAGCATAAAAGATGTATAAAATCGTACGTAACCGCAGTGACGTCACACTCAGCTGACTTGAGACTGAGTGAGGGAGCATTGATATGTTGAGGAGAGAAGGAGAAAAGAGTTAAAACATTACTGTATGTATGTGAAAGCAATAATAATTTACATAAGGGAATTTTCCAATAAATTTAACGTAATGACAAACTATGAAAACAATCAAATGCAATACAGAAAAAAAAAAAAAAGTTAATTGAGCCAGTGTTTGGTGCGCCGAGTGAGATGGTCTAGTTGAACAATATTAACAAAACAGTAAATGAAAGAACAAAGCTTTTCACAATTAAGTTAGTACAAATGATTAACAAAATCATTCGTCATTGCGGTGATACACACCTAACTAGAGGTAGAGGGAGGGAGTGTTTATATTTTTTAGGAATAATGAATGAATGATTTTAAGTTATCATGCATCGTGGTATTGTTGAGGAGAGAAGAGACAGTAAAATATTTACTATAATATGCACGTAAAAGCAATACCAATTCATATAAAAAATAAAATGTTATTTCACGATAAATTTAATATAATGAAAACAAATGCAATACAGTAAAAAAAGAAGAAAAAGCTTTCTCAAGTCAGTGTTTGGTGACCTGAGAAAGAGAGAGAGAGAGAGAGAGAAGATCGGCTCTGCTTCCCATTGACTTCTCAGCTGATCTGGGATGATTATTCGCCCATTATTTCTTTATCAGCTGAGATGATTATTTGCCCATTTCTTTCACTTACACTCGATCTGCCCATGTCACTTTTATGTTGTTATATTTTATTACAGTAAAATACCAATCTAGTGACAATTGCTTTTAACGATTGTTTTACTACTGTAAAAGTAACTCAGCTCTGTAATAAACAAACTGGTGCCCTTTCAGATTCTGCATGCCTTCGATTGTTTGTTTAAGCAGCTTCCGTGTGAAAAGTTATCTTATCTCTCTTTCCTTTTCTTCCATTCTTGACTTATTACTTATTTGTTTGCAAAATCCTCATGCTTGTTTTAAAAGTCTGCTGTTTGCCAACAGTAAGTTGATGTATTGTGGCATAATTAATCTCTTTCATGCACTTAAGATCCAAGATTGTAAACACGCTAATTACTCTCTCTCTCTCTCTCCTTCTCTCCTCCTCTCTCTCCTTCTCTCTCTCTCTCCTCTCTCGCTCTCTCTCTCTCTCTCTCTCTCTCTCTCTCTCTCTCTCTCTCTCCTCTCTCTCTCTCTCTCTCTCTCTCTCAGACATACACAATATCAATTCCTTTGATTATCTTTGTACCTAATGTGTGAATAAAAAAAATGTTATCAACCTTTGCATACTGCAACCAATTTGGTTTGCTGAAAGGGTTCCTGTCTCTCCTTCCCCTAGCCGGCTGGGGCCATTTTTACCAAACAGTTCGTTAATCTACACAAAAAAAAAAATTGAGAAAATTTTACTTCATATATCGTTCTGTTTCATTACTTTACACTCTTAATTTAACTTTTAAACACATTAATAATAGAAAAAATGTTAAAAGGGGGACTTTTTGGGTTGGCTGGAACGAATTATCCTGATTCCCTTTATTTCTTATTGGGATATTTGTTTCATATTTCTAACAAATCGTACTTCAAACAGCCTTCTGGAACGGATTTAGTTCGAAGTACGAGGTATTACTGTACCCTAATTTATACCATAGATAGTAAGTAGACCACTTTTAATTACAGCTTTGTGAATTGACAAGATAGAAATGCCCTAAAAGGATTCTTCAATAGTTTTTCATTCAATATTTCAGATCATGGGACACATGGATGTTATTAGAATCATCAGTGATGGTTTCAATATCTACTTCCCCATGATGATTGTGGCTCTTTGTTTGGCAACATACTACAGTCTTGGTTCAAGACTCTTATCAGCCCTCGGCTTCCAGCAATTTATGTGTGATGATGACCTTACTACTGATCTGATTGAAGAAGGCAAAACACTTATTAGCAGAGGTAAGAGATCTGATTGAAGAAGGCAAAACACTTATCAGCTGAGGTAAGAGATCAATTTAAGTGTGTGATTACTGAACACAGAGCAAAATGCTGTCAGTCTTTACCTGGATTGCAGGTTAATCACTGAAACTTATATCATACCAAGTATTTGAATGAAATGTGACATATTCTTATATCTTGAACCTTTTCAGTTAAACAATTAGTCGTGAATCAGTTATTGTACTAACAGTAAAAAAGACAAAATCCCATGTAGCATATCATTAAGGTTGTCAAAGTAAAACTTGGTTGTTGCAGGTGTCTAGTTACATTGGAATCTAATTAGAAGTACTAGTTGGTCATTAGATTTTCATACATTCAACTTACCTGTCAGATATATACATAGCTATAGACTCCGTCGTTCCCGACAGAATTTCAAATTTCGCGGCACTCGCTACAGGTAGGTCAGGTGATCTACCGCCCTGCTCTGGGTGGCAGGACTAGGAACTATTCCCGTTTTCTAATCAGATTCTCTCTGTCGCCGGCTGTATCAACATGTTGTTACTCCCTCCTGATAGAATTCGTTTTTCGCAAAGCTTTTGATCATCTCTCGCTGATATTTGGTGACGTACTTGGATCGTTGTTTGGCATTCGCTATCGTGGACTGTTTTTTGGACTTGGTTTTTGGAATTTGTGAATATGTCTGATTCTAGTGTTAGTTTCAGAGTGTGTGTGAATGAGGGCTGTAAGGTGAGGATTCCGAAAGCTTCGGTAGATCCTCACACTATTTGTAGGGGGTGTAGAATGGTTGAATGTTCGATTGAGAATACGTGTAACGAGTGTGAGAAACTGAGTGCACAAGAGTGGAAGAATCTAACTTCTTACTTGAAGAAGTTAGAGAAAGATAGAGAGAGGAAGGCGGCTTATAAAACCCGCAGAATGTCTGCCCTCTCATGATTTACTATCTAGCTCTGTAGCTTCTTCCTATGATGATCATGACCATTCTGTTTCAGCCCGTTCACAAATTGCTAATCCCTCTAGTTCTGCTTCGGAAATAGCAGAACTTAGAGCTTCCCTTCAGAAAATGCAGGAAAAAGTCGCAGCATTGGAAGGTAAGGAAAGTGAATGTGGTAGTGATATTAGTGTCCCCAGTGTAGTGGAGGGGGCGTCTGGTCGTCTCTGCGACGCTCCCAGGCCTAGACCTCTTCCAAGCTCCCTGGCCCGGAGGAGAAGGAAAGTCGAAAGCCGTACGGGGGTTGTGGAGAATCCCCAACGATCAGGCGTCCCTTCGGCAGAATCGATCGTATCGACTGCCAAGGACCGCTATAGGAAAAGCGTCCTTCGAGAGTGCTTTTCGTCGTCTAGTTCGCCTTCTCCGAGAAGAGGATGGAAGGAGTCGAATCTTTCCCGTCCTTTGAAGAGAGTATGAAAGAGCATGAGCTCAATTCGAGTCCCGAGCGCTTCTCAGAAGGAGGAGCGCCTTCGGTAATAAAGAAGGCGAGAATACATTCAGACTCTGGGTCTGGAAGGGATCCTAGAGCGCCTTCCAGATCTCCCTCTCCTAATTCGGAAGATTCCTCAACCAAGATTTTGAAGAATATGCAAGAGCAATTAGCCTTGTTAGTAGGAACTCGTTATAAGGAGCCTACTCGTAAGAAGGATGATAGGCTTCCTATTAAAAGATCTAAATACCTATCTCCTGCCAGGCGCGACGCATCCTTCAGGGGAGTTGTCGCACAGGCGGCCATCTCTGGGGGGGGCGGTGCGCTAGACAGGAGAGAAGTAAGAAAGGAAGCTACTCCTGTCAAGAGTAGGGCGCCAAAACCAGAAGAAAAAAAAGCCAGGCTCCGAGTAGGCGCAACGAGCCAGTACAACATTCAAGATCTTCAATCAAGCGCCAAGAGTTAGCTGAAGAGGAAGATCCTGTTAGGAGTAGAGCGCTTGTGAGACGGAAAGCGCCTACCGGAATCAATACTCCTACTAAACATCAGACGCATGCTAAGGATCAGGAGTATTCGGAACGACGTGCTCCTACCAGACGCCAGGAGTCGTCGGGCCTAGATACTCCTCCCAGGCGCCAGGAGTATTCTGAACTAAATACTCCTCCCAGGCGCCAGGAGTATTCCGAAGCTTATACTCCTCACAGGCGCCAGGAGTACTCTGCACTTAATACTCCTCCCAGGCGCCAGGAGTATTCCGAAGCTTATACTCCTCCCAGGCGCCAGGAGTATTCGGAACTTAATACTCCTACCACGCGCCAGGAGTATTCTGAACAAAATGCGCCTACTAAAAGCCAGGAGTATTCGAGGCGCTCTGCGCCTGCCAAGCGCCAGGAGTATTCCAAGCACGTTACTCCTCCCAGGCGCCAGGAGTATTCCGAAGCTTATACTCCTCCCAGGCGCCAGGAGTATTCGGAACTTAATACTCCTACCACGCGCCAGGAGTATTCTGAACAAAATGCGCCTACTAAAAGCCAGGAGTATTCGAGGCGCTCTGCGCCTGCCAAGCGCCAGGAGTATTCCAAGCACGTTACTCCTTCCAGGCGAGATACTCCTGCTATACACCAGGCGCATTCCTCGTATGAAGAGCCTGACACTCGTTAAGAGAGTAAGAGAAGAGTCAGTAGAAAGAAGAGAGCCCTTCTCCTTCCGAGCCTATCCAACCCAGAAGATGCCTCGGAGGACGAAATGAAGGAGGATCTTCTAATTATAAAGTTCTTTCGTCCCTTCTGTTGGAGGAATATGGAGACTCTTTGACGCCAGCTGCTCCCCCTTCTCCACGCTCTCAGTTTTCGAGCACGAAAACACTCAAGTCTTCCTCTTTCCTTAAAATGAAGCCTGCTATTTCTATGAGGAGAGCTCTACAATCTCTTGACTCCTGGTTCAAGAAGAAGAAGGAGTTAGGAAGGACGGTCTTTTGTATGCCGCCCGCTAAACTTACAGGGAGGAGAGGAATTTGGTACGAAACGGGAGAGGATATGGGATTATCTCTGTCCGTTTCAGCTGAATCAGACTTCTCGAGTTTGGTGGATTCGTCGAGAAGGCACGCCTTGAATGCAGCGAAGGTAACATGGGGGCTTTCGGAAACGGACCACCTCATCAAGGGACTTTTTCACACTTTAGAAGTTTTTAACTTCTTAGATTGGTCCCTTGGGGTTCTGGCCAAGAAATCTCAGGAAAAGGAACAACTCGACCCAGAAACCCTAAATTGCATCCTCGCCTGCATTGATAAGGCTGTTCAGGATGGATCGGCTGAGGTATGCTCCCTATATGGTGCAGGAGTTTTAAAGAAAAGGGCGGTGCACAGTGCTTTCCTCACGAAGGCCGTCTCTCCTTCGCAGAGAGCCGCCTTATTGTTTGCACCTCTCTCTGAACCAACACCTTTTTAAACCCTGCGCAGTTTGGTGAAGGACATCGCGCATTCTCTGACGGAAAAGGCCACCCAGGATCTCCTTAGACAATCCTCAAGGAAGAATAGGCCTGTGGCTAGTGAGGAAAAGAAAGTGGCTCGCCCCAGCTCAGAAACAGCCCTTTCGAGGAGGTCTTGCCAACTAGACCCGATCGCCAGAAGGAAGTCACCGATAAGAGGGGCAGGTCTTCCTTCCGTCCCTTTAAGAAAGGGAAGTAAGAATTCTGTCCTCCAGACACCCGTAGGAGCCAGGCTACATTATTTTGCGAAAGCCTGGGAAGACATAGGAGCCAACACTTGGACGATGTCGATTATCAAGAAGGGGTAATCGCATCCCATTCAAGGACATTCCTCCCTTGACAACATCTCCGAGGGAATTGTCCGCCAGATACGGGACCCTATTCTGAGGGATACTCTTCGTCAAATGGTGGAACAGATTGTGGGACAAAAGAGCAATAGAACTTGTTGCTGGATTGCAACTCCCTGGGGTTTTACAATCGCTTGTTTTTGTAACAAAAGCCTCGGGGGGATGGAGACCGGTACTGGACGTAAGTGCGCTGAACAAATTCGTCGAACAACAGAAGTTCAGCATGGAAACGTCTGCCTCAGTCCTTGCAGCACTGCGACAAGGGATTGGATGGTGTCCCTAGACCTTCAGGACGCATACTTCCACATCCCGATCCACATTCGTCGAGGAAGTACCTTCGATTTATGTTCGAAGGAAGAAATTATCAGTTCAGGGCCCTGTGTTTCGGCCTGTCCACGGCTCCTCAAGTCTTCACAGACGTGATGAAAAATGTAGCAAGGCACTTACATTTGAAAGGGATAAATGTCTCCCTGTACCTGGACGACTGGCTCATCAGAGCCAGGTCTCAAAAGCAGTGTTTGGGAGGACCTGTTAATAACACTGGAATTGACAAATTGGGATTGATCGTGAACCTCGAGAAGTCTCAGATGATCCCCAGCCAGAACGTGGTTTATCTGGGGATTCAGATGGATTCTCGGGGTTTTCGAGTTTTTCCATCTCAAGAGAGATTAAAGAAAGGCTGTGCCACAGTATCGAACTTTCTAGGGAAAGAGCGCACTTCAGCGAGGGAATGGCTGAGCCTTCTGGGAACCCTTTCCTCGCTCGAAAAACAGTTCTTTCTCCTAGGAAGTGTTTACATCCTTCGACCGCTTCAGTTCTTCCTAAGAAGAAGTTGGAGTTGGAAGACAGGTCAGCTCTCGGACACGTTTCCAATCTCGGAAGAAATAAAACATCATTTGAAGTGGTGGTTGGTTCCATTAAGGGAAAACAAAGGAGTGTCCCTGCAAGTACGGAACCCAAGCCTGACATTGTTTTCAGACGCCTCGGAGGCGGGCTGGGGTGCAACATTGGATCCAGAGAAGTGTCAGGCACCTGGTCGGCAGAACAGGTGTCATGGCACATAAATTGCAAAGAGCTCTTAGCAATTCACCTGGCGCTAAAGAGCTTCGAACACTTAGTCAGAGGCAAAGTCGTGCAGATAAATTCAGACAATACGACAGCTCTGGCTTATGTCAAGAAGCAAGGAGGGACGCACTCTTTTGCTCTGTACGAGCTGGCAAGGGATCTACTGATTTGGGCGAACCAAAGGAAGGTAATTCTTCTAACAAGGTTTGTTCAAGGGGAGAGGAATGTGAGAGCGGACAGATTGAGCAGGAGATTCCAGGTCCTTCCCACAGAATGGACACTCCACTCAGAAGTCTGTCAGAGCCTTTGGCTCCTTGGGGGAAGCCTCAAATAGATCTTTTCGCCACATTCCTCTCCAAAAGGATAGATACATTTTGTGCCCTGGTGGAGGATCCCCGGGCTTATGCAACAGACGCCTTTCTCCTGGACTGGTCAGGAATAGACGTTTACGCTTTTCCCCCGTTCAAGATACTGGGGGAAGTAGTCAGAAAATTCGTGGCATCCGAAGGAACCAAGATGACTCTGATCGCTCCGTATTGGCCAGCTCAAATTTGGTTCACAGAGGTGATGGAATGGACAGTGGACTTCCCCAGATCTCTTCCAAACAGAATAGATCTGCTCAAACAACCCCACTTCGAGAGGTACCATCAAAATCTACCCGCTCTTGCTCTGACTGCCTTTCGACTATCGAAAGACTTGTCAGAGCGAGAGGGTTTTCTCGCCAGGCAGCAAAACGCAATTGCTAGAGCCCGCAGATCATCTTACTAGGGCGAGTGTACCAATCGAAGTGGGAAGTTTCAGAAACTGGTGTAGGTCGAAGAAGCTGTCCTCTTCCAGTACCTCTGTGACCGAAATTGCAGATTTCCCTTCTTCTCTTAGACAAAAGTCGCATCTCTCTCGGTACCAACTATTAAGGGGTACAGGAGTATGCTTTCAGCAGTCTTTAGAAACAGAGGATTAGATCTAACGAATGATAAGGATTTGCACGACCTCATTCGTTCATTCGAAACATCTAAATCACTTGAACCTAAGGTTCCAAGCTGGAACTTAGATGTGGTTCTTAAATTTCTTTCATCAGATGAATTCGAACCACTTCACACTGCTTCGTTTCGTAATATCACTAGAAAGTGTTTTGTTTTCTGATGTCTCTTGCAACGGCAAAAAAGAATCAGTGAGTTGCACGCCCTTGAATCAAGAGTTGGCTTCAAAGGAGACTCCGCAATTTGTTCATTTCAGTCCCTTTTTTCTGGCCAAAAATGAAAACCCTTCGAATCCCTGGCCAGGAGCTTCGAAGTGAAGAAAGGACTTTCTAGTTTGGTGGGCAGAGAGGCAGAAAGATCCCTTTGCCCAGTTAGAGCTCTAAAATTTTATCTGGACAGGAAGAAGCAGTTGGGGGGTTCGCATAAAGGTCTTTGGTGCTCAGTGAAAGACCCCAAGAGAGCAATGTCCAAGAACGCATTAGCCTTCTTTGTTAGAAGTGTTATCACAGAAGCTCATAAGAATTGTCCAGATGATTCTTTTAATCTTTTAAGAGTGGGAGCCCACGAAGTTAGAGCAATCGCAACCTCGGTGGCGTTCCAAAGAAATATGTCACTAAAGAACATTTTGGACACAACTTATTGGAGATGCAACTCTGTGTTTGCATCCCATTATTTAAAAGACGTGCGAGTTACGTATGATAAATGTTTGTTCCGACACGGCATACAAACCTTCGGTCCTTTTACAATAGGAAGGTACTAGCGGCAGCTGGATAGGTCGTAAGCTTTCGAACAAGGGGTTCGGTAGTTAACTGCTTGTCCGACAGGCGCGCGCGCGCGACTGGGAGGTAAACAAAACACTTTTGCTTTCGGCCTGCTGGCGTGTGGACGTGTATCATCGCTCTCTGCCCGCTTCATCGTCGTTTGCTTTCGCATGATTGTGTTTTTCTTTTTCTATGTATCTAGTGAAACTGAATTGTAAGTACAATCATTTCATTGAATTCAATTGTGAATTAAAGGATCTTGGTTTTCACAACGCCCTCCGATTACCCGAGGTGCCCCGGGACTGAAGGGCGTAATTGTGGGAATTCATTTTCCCAGAATGATCCTCGTATTGTGTATGCTCGGTGCCGAGGGCGGGAGCGCTCGCTCCGAGCGTATATTGGGTTGGAAAATGGTGTAGATGAAAATCGTAAGTAAGTGCTCTTTTCATTTATATTTTTTTTGACCTGTATGCCCGTTGCCGAACGAATGCGCTCGGCACGGAAACTTATTCAGTATGAAAGTGGAATCGCAAGTACAGTATTCTTTTTCATTTTCATATATTATTTTTTATTGTAGCAATACTCATTTTGGATCAGGTTCCGAGCTTACCCGGAGATTGATCCTTCCCCCTTTTTATTTTGAATGAAGTGAAATCGCAAGTGCAGTTCTTTTTCATTTTCATTTTTTTTTTTATTGAGATTGCATTGTTGACTGGGATCAATGTTCGCTATTCACGGGAATTGATCCTTCCCTTTTTTATTTGTATGAAGTGAAATCGCAAGCGCAGTAGTCTTTTCATTTTCATATATTTGTTGATTGCATCAATTCTTTGTGGATCAAGGTTTCCAGAAACCTTGATCCATAAAGGTAAGGAATGAAACCTTTCACCCTTGCGCTCGGTACCGAGGGCGCAAATGCGCTCGATCCGAGCCCTTATTCATTGTGAAGTGAATCGTTTTGCAAGATGCATTTTCATTTTGTTCCTTATTATTGATTGCATCAATATTATTTGGTTCAAGTTCCGCTCAGTCAGGGAATTGATCCTTATGCCTTGTATTCGTGCCGATGGCACGATTGCTCTCGGGCTCTTATATTGTTGTTGGGTACATGGGTACTGTGCGGGGGTTGACGGAGAGACCCCCCACGCTCAGTTCCCACAGATGGCTCTTCCCCTTGGGGGGGGGGAGGTTATCGGCGTTCTTCTCCTCGCCCGATCCGTCGAGCGCGGGGGAGGGCGCTCGGTGCCCGATGTACAATTGTATTAGGGGTCTTCCACTCGTTCAGGGAAGGATCAAACCCCCGCACGAGGGGATTTCCCCCCCCATTAATCGCTACTACTATTATTTCCGCAGGTGCTACTGCCACGAGCGTGGACCTTGGTGAGGTATGGGCGTCCTTCCAATTGCAGGGCGTGCTGGTATCCAGGGGCTGCGGTTCTATGTCTGGGCCTACTGCGGTCACCCATGGAGTGGTGACCACGCAACCAGGTGACGACGTCCCTCCTCACCTGGTGTACTCGCCTCACGTGGTAACAGTCTTGCCTACAGCCGCTGTGAAGTGCCGTTCGCCGTACCGAGAGGGGGGCGTGCCGCCCGCCGCTCGTGGTTGCCAAGCGCTGCAGCGACCACACTTCCGCTGCCCTAGAGCTCGCCCCTGGACCTGCCGCCGGTACCAGGATGTTGCTGGCTGCTGCTCCACTTCCTGTGTTTCCGGTGCTGCCTGCCGTACCTGCCGATTCTGGGCTGACTGTCCATGCAGTTTGCTGCGCTGGCTGTCCCTGCCGTTGCTGCGCTGGCTGTTCCTGCCGTTGCTGCGCTGGCTGTCCCTACCGATGCTGTGCTGGCCGTGACTGCTGTTCCTGAGATGCCCCATACCTGCTGATGTCGTCCCTGTTCGTGGTGGTACTACCCCAGACTTGGTCTGTCTGTACAGGTGCGTCCGGCCCTGTGGCTTCGGCTACAGCAGCCCCGGCTCCGCCCTCGGATAGCAGATCTTACGTCTGTCCTGAGGAAGCTGACGAAGAAGAGAAGGAAGGTGTCGTGTCGTCGTCTTCATCTTCTTCATCGTCGTCGGCCCAATGCCGCCTCTTCCCCTTCGACTTCTAAGGCTTTACAGCCGAGGGAAGAAGAAGGTCGCCTCCTCCCTCCTAAGAAGCTTCCTCGGGAGCTTCTCGGGACCCGTCTCACCTCGGTGGGACGGGAGGGTTCCTTCCGCTGGTCCTCCTGCTCCTTCGGGAGCGGGGCCCGTCTCTTCTTCCGCAAGGAAGAAGACTACGGGGACCAGAGAGGGGTACCGGCTAACACCGGTACTTCCTCGCCTGGTGTCAGTGGTTCTGCCACTGCATCAGGGTCCGTCTCGGCCTCTCGTTCGCGGGAGGTACCGAGTGTACGGTCGCCTACCAGCGACCGTGCAGCCAGGAACCAGACCTCTGAGTCCGCTCAGCGTCAGGTTCACGGCACGGGCGGAAGACTGGTGACAGCCGCTCATGCGACTCTCACCAGGACCAGCTCTCACTCTCGCGTGAACAGCTGGCTACCCGGGGACGTGACGGTCCACGACCGACCATGGGCTGAGGCTGGGAAGAGGTCCTCCCGTTCGCCGGTGCCAGCCACGGCTGGAACCAGCGAGTGACGTGCCGTGAGGACAAGCACCGGTCTCACTGCGACAGTGGAGCCTGCAGGTCGCCTGACCGTCGCTCTCACAAGAAAGCGACCGGGTACGGCAACCAGCACCAGCTCTTCTGACACTCGAGATCGGGGCCGCTGTGCTCAGTCCAGCCGTTCTCCACAGCGAGACGGTTCGACCAGGCATGCAGCTCGATCGCCACCGCGGGTTGACGATCGCCTGCAGCCCTCAAAGCCTGCTGGTTATGCCAGCGAGCAAAGAGGGAGCGTCAGGTCTGCCTCTCCCGTACCTTCAACCTCCTCGGGTTACACCGGGAGGAGCGAGGTATTGAGGAGTGATCGTGAGGGGTGCGCCCCTCATGATCCCACCACAGCGCCCTACGTACCAGGCACGGTTCTTGGACCGGCCAGGACGTATGCGCAAGTGGATGGGGAAGACCGAGAGGGCTGTCGCTGTTCCCCCTTCTTAGGAGGAAGGTTCTCGGAATATGCTCTTGTTCGAAGGGCTTAACGGTCCCACTCTGCAAGATGCTGTGAATTTCGAGATCCAGAGGAACTTTGCCGAGGTTACGGCGCTGATTCGTCAGCTCAATGACCTCGGGGAAGGATCGCCGCTCCCACCAGCAGAGCCACGTCTCGGCTCGAGTCGTTTTGGGGCCCGAGAGGAAGGGAATCCAAATCGACTGGTGGGTCTGCCGCGATCGGAGCTTGCCGACTGGGTTGAGCAGGTAGTCTCTCGTCTCCGGACAAGAAGGCTCTCGGTTCTGGACGGTCGAACAAGCTCCTTCACCTCCTCTACTGCGACAGAGGCGTTTCTACGTGTCTTCGGACATCGTATTTATATATCCCTTCGGTCCTCCTGAGGTTTCGACCTCGACGAGGACTGGAATGAGTCGGAGCGGTATCGGCTCTCTCCTGTCAGGTCTCGATCAGCCCCAACCAGACGACGTTCACAGTGGAAGGACGGCGTTCCCCCTCACCTGCTGCCGGAAGTGGGGGGGGTGCCTGGCCAGCCATTGGGACCCCGGTCCAACAGCAGGCGTACGTTCCAGGGGCATCGAAGGACGTAGCATTGAGACAGGAGATCAAGACCATGCTGAGCAAGAGAACTGAGAAATCGGTACGGATCAGTCACCGGGCTTTACAGCCGACTCTTCCTGGTGGAAAAGTCTACGACAGGCTGGCGCCCAGTGATAGATCTCTCTCCCCCGAACCGGTTGGTTCGCCAGACCCGGTTCACGATGGAGACGGCACGCTCAGTGCTCGACTCTATCAGGGAGAACGATTTCATGCTTTCAGTGGACTTGAAGGATGCGTATCTACAAATACCCATTCATCAGTCCTTCGGAAAGTACCTCCGCTTCATCTCGACGGGACGGTGTACCAGCTCAGGCCACGTTGCTTCGGTCTCTCAACCGCCCCACAGGTGTTCACGGCAAGTGTTCACTCTGCTGTCTGCTTGGGGCCATTCGCACGGGATATGTCTGATGGGGTATCTCGCGATTGGTTAGTCCTGGCGAGCTACCGCTCGCAGTTACTACAGGTACAGGGATCGATTGGTGCTGGCCGGTGAGTGTGGGGGGTTCTGTCGCGATCGGGGGATCGTTCTGAACTTCGAAAAGTCCGATCTCGAGCACAAGCAAAAGGATGAAGTACCTGGTTATGCTGATCGACACGGTAGCAGATTCAGGGAGGCAGCCAACCAGTTCCTGTCTCGCAGGAACAGGGAGCTCAGCAATGGCAAGTCGTGATCGGACACCTGTCGTCTCGGGAAGCCAGTCCCTAACGGGCGTCTTCACCTGCGGTCTCTTCAGGGAGACCAAAGGAGAGTTGGTCACAGGCGACGGATCCCCCAACCCCGCCTTCCATGGTCACTGACACAGGAGGTGAGGCAGGACCTAGCCAGGTGACTGGACGACAGGAACCCCTTAGAGAGCCTCCGCGCACTCTCCCCCCGGACATGCAGCTGCTCTCAGACGCATCGACCGAGGGATGGGGTGCACACCTGGAAGAGTTGCGGACTTCAGGAGTGTGGTACGAGAACGACAAGCACCTTCACATCAATGTACTGGAACTAAAGGCAGCGTTCCTCGCTCTCCAAGAGTTCCAGGACCGCTTGATGGGACACTCAGTGGTGTTGATGTACGACAACACCGGTGGTGGCTTGCGTCAACAAATAGGGGGGGCCTAGTGTCCTCTCCCGTTGTATCAGTTGACTCGGCAGGTGCACGAGTGGGCCGAGGCACACTCAATAGAGCTGTCGGCACGCTACATTCCAGGGAAGGAATGTAGTAGCAGACACGCTCAGCCGGTTGGGGGGTCGGGGATCAGGTGATAAGGACCGAATGGTCTCTACACCAGGACGTGGCGGAAAGGCTCTTCGACCTGTGGGGGCGACCAGTCGAGGATCGGTTCGCCATCCGGCACAACAGGAAGCTCCAGGTGTTCTTCTCGGCCGTGCCGGATCCATGGGCAACTGCAGAGGACGCTCTTCAACACCCGTGGGACAACCTCTTCGCCTATGCCTTTTCCCCCAGTTCAGCCTGATTCGCAAGGTGATCAGTCGAGCACGTGGTCATCCGAATCTCAGGATGATCTGATGGCTTCCAAATGGCCACAGGCCATTTGGTATCCGGACCTGCTGGCTCTTCTCGCAAGAGAACCGAGAGAGATTCCCCATTGGCACAACCTTCTCGGCCAGCCACACTCGAGCGGTACCACCGAGCAGTCCAGTCCCTACGTCTTCACGGCTGGCTGTTATCCACCTTCTCTTGCGAACGAGAAGCTTTTTTCGTTGCGCAGCAACAGAGATGGCTGGAAACGTCCGTCAGTCCTCTGCAGCTGTGTACCAGGAGAAGTTGGCCGTCTTCGGTGGTTGGTTGCGTAGACGGGGCCTATCTCTTCT
The DNA here is from genome assembly GCF_015104395.2 of Macrobrachium nipponense. Lineage (NCBI taxonomy): Eukaryota > Metazoa > Arthropoda > Malacostraca > Decapoda > Palaemonidae > Macrobrachium > Macrobrachium nipponense. The sequence goes on from NC_087219.1 coordinate 26,710,658, forward strand.
CAGAGCCACTCTTCAGCAGGTAGCGGATTTCCTTTCCCGTTTTTTTCTTCGCCGAGGAAGCTTCCTCTAAGTTCCCACAGTCAAAGGATACAGAGCCGCCTTGTCGCTCGTCCTGAAACTGACGGGATTGGACATCTCGAACTCGTTCGAGATTCTCCTGCTTAGGAGCAGCTTCCAAAGGTCTTGCCAACCCAGGGAACTCAAATGACCCTCGTCTTGCTGGACCTGGCATCGGCGAAGAGAGTACGGGAGCGTCATGCAGATAATGATGTGGATGAGATGCTGCTTTGTCTGGGAGGACGCTACGGCGCTATCTGAAGAGAACTCACCACCGACCTCGGGCCTGAGTGTCGAAGCCTCTTCGTTAGCAACGGGGTCAACAAGAAAGAAGTATCAAGAACACTCTTTCGTCCTGGCTGCGTGAGGTCTTCAGGAGGGCGTATGAGGCTGATGGTAGTGACGACATCCGTACGTCCCGTCCGAGAACTCACGAAGTCAGAAGTATTGGCCCCTCGTTGGCGTTTCGTAAGAACTTCTCCGTGGCGCAGGTATGGAAGGCAGGGGTCATGGTACACAGACCACCGGCAACTTCCTTATACCTCTTGGATATTGCCCATAGGTCCTTGGATCGGTTTCCTTAGGACCCGTGGTGGCTGCTCAACACGTCGTCTAGCTAACCCAAGACCCTAGGCAGGCTGAACAGCATCGAGTCCTGGTGTGACTGTATGAATAGATAGTGATGAGAAAGTGACTGGCTTCTCTTTCTATCTTTTTCTCCCCCTCTACCTGTCGGTAGAGGGATACGGTCATCACCCTGCTGGATAAGGACGAGATGCCGGTGAGCTATATGACAGAGCCCCATCCTATCCCTTTCACGAGGGATGGGAGCAGAATATCCACCACTTCCTTCTACAAGGGGGGGAAGTGGATGCCTACAAGAGTCAAAACCATGACTTTAACTTTGCTCCTGTACAGGAACAAGTTCTTACATTGCTGGTACGAAGAGATACGCCTGCCTCTCTCGTTACTACTCGGTCCAGAGGTCTGACCATTGATCCTGCGGTGCACACCCGATCAATCGGACAGAGGCTTGGATCCCTCCCTCGCTCTTACGACCAGGGAGGCTTCCAAGGTTGGGCGAACACCAGTCTGTTCACAAAAGACTCAGATTCCACCACCAAGAAGTGAGTCTTCCTATTGTAAAGGACCGAAGGTTTGTATGCCGTGTCGGAACAAATGACAATTTGTCTAAAATTGCATTTTCCTAACTATACAAACCTGAGGTCCTTTTACACATAGCCCCACCTCATGCCACCCCTCACTCTGCAGTTTTTGCTTGGGCCAAAAGCAAAAGTGATTTGTTTACCTCCCAGTCGCGCGCGCGCGCCTGTCGGACAAGCAGTTAACTACCGAACCCCTTGTTCGAAAGCTTACGACCTATCCAGCTGCCGCTAGTACCTTCCTATTGTAAAAGGACCTCAGGTTTGTATAGTTAGGAAAAATGCAATTTTAGACAAATTGTCATTTTTCGTTAGGTCCGTTTGTGTCAGCACAGACGGTTCTGGGTAAAGGAGAAAGCACCAATCCTTAAATTATGTACGTAACCCTCTTGTCGGATGTGTTCTCGGGTTTTCGGTGTATGGGAGTGTCAGTAGTCGCACAGGCGGCCTTCACTTCTCTTCATTTGAAAATCGAGTGACATCTGACTATTAGAGGGGTACAAAAATTTTGTTATTTTTGTATGTATGAGTTTCGAGTTTGTGGTTGTTTGCGAAGAGTTTGGGGATAACTCTAGGCAATCTTAGAACTAACACGGTTAGGATCGGGTGATCGGGATTGGTTGTGTGCTCCTTAAATTAGTGCGTGTTGTCATATAAGCGGATGTGCTCCCATTGACAAACGCCAGTTAGGATTCTGTCGAGTAAGTGGAAGAGACCCCATCGACAGATCCACAAGAACTCTTGGCCACAGATCACTATCTCGCTAAGGCTCTTGAGATGAAGCAGACTCCTGGGCAGTAGCCACGAAGTCTTCCATCTAAGAAGGTAGGAACTAAGGTTTATTTATACCTACAACATATGTTGTTTACCTGTCTAGTCAGTTAGTTAGCTGTCTCTTGCCCTCCACCAAAGGGTGTCAATCAGCTATGTATATATCTGACAGGTAAGTTGAATGGTATGAAAATGACATTGTTATGATACAATAAAGTTTCATTACAATACCTTACCTGGGCAGATATATACAATTGAAGAACCCACCCAGCCTCCCCGCAGGAGACAGGTGGAAGAGAGAATCTGATTAGAAAAACGGGAATAGTTCCTAGTCCTGCCACCCAGAGCAGGGCGGTAGATCACCTGACCTACCTGTAGCGAGTGCCGCGAAATTTGAAATTCTGTCGGGAACGACGGAGTCTATAGCTATGTATATATCTGCCAGGTAAGTATGTATGAAACTTTATTGTATCATAACAATGTCATATTCAAAATCAATTGTTATGGTTATCAGCAAAGAGATAAAAAGGCAGGAAAATTTCAAAGCTAGATTCTCTAGAAGTTACTTTCATTGCCTAATCTCTTGCAGAATCCCGTCGCCGCCAGAGAATGGAAGATAATGCTGCTCGTAGAAGAGACTTCACTGAAAGATTTGGTGGAGGAGAATCATCTGCTAGCATGTACAGGTTAGTTAAAATGTCTAAAATAATTTGAGCCAGTGATGGTTTGTCACTAACAAAACTGACAGCTCAACGGAGCCAAAAAAACTTTTATTTCCTTGTGCCTTCTGAGTGGGGAAAGTCATATGGACCAATGCTAGTAGTTGAAAATTATTTGGTTTGACATGGAATGAAAGGTGTACAACTTGAAAACCTCCCTCACTAGAGCATAGCAACATTGCTTTGTAGAAGTGTATTTAGTCAAGAGATAAGGGACACTTGTAAAACATCCCTGGCTAGAGCACAGCTCCCCTGCCGTGTTGAAGAGTATTTAGTCGAGTAAGGGACACTTGTAGGTGTGGTGTAACATGTTTTGTTTCTCTTTTGTTTGAGGCCAGGAACATTGTGTTTCTTCCAAGGTACAAAGCTGTTTTGCACAAGTTCATTAGGGCTATATGCATCTAATGTTTGCTATAGAAAGGGTTTCATGATGATGGTGCCAGGAACGCCTTATATAATCAAATAATATATGATGGAAAATAAGAATGTTCTCGAAGTGCATATGTGCTGAGTATTGGATATTTCTAGAGGTCTCATGTCAGTGGTTATACATGTTTGATTTTCACTTAGTCATGGATTAAGGAGAGTATGTAGTTAGGTTATGTTTACTTGTATGATTTTCTTTATCTGCCATAGAAAATTGTTAGTTCATCTGCTTACTATTTTATTATGTTGCTTTTATGATTTCATGTTATACCTGATTATATTTGTTATATATTTTAGATGTACAGTATTGATGTATATTTGAGGAATTGTTTCACTTTTTGCTGCATAGAACTCAAAGTGTTCTTTCCTACACAGTACACAAATCATTGGTCCTTTACATTAGGAATTGAGTTCCAGTAGACTTTTGTACCAAGGTAGTTCGGTAGTTTGAACTGCTGTGTGGGTGGGAGATCATGGTGGGATCTTTAAATAATTTCTGTGTCAGTCAGTAATTGGTGTACGTTTGCTGTTGATTCTGTTAAGCCAGCTTCTAAGCCCACCCTTCCCAAGTGCATGTGCTTGGAGGGGGGGGGAATAAAAGTGTAATATAATTGGAGATCAAGTGTAGATGTGGATCCTCATACTCTGCACATCTTGCAGAGGTCAGGATTGCAATCCTGAATTAACTTGCAATCAGTGTGTTTCTTAGTCCCCTGTGCAATGGGTGAAGTTGGCAGGGAGGAAACTTGATTGGAGGAAGGGCACCAAGATGCTGTCTGAGGGTGACACACCTCCAACGAATCCCTCAGTGTCTGACCCTTCATCCTTGTTTCTGTTTCCCAGTAAGCTTCCCCACTTTGCTCCCTCTTCTATGGAGGAGGCCTCCTCTTCATCCAATTCGTTTGGCAGCGAGGACGGGGTGGAGGGGGGGTTCAAGATGACCTCGGTACAGAGGCCTCGGGTCGCTCCGAAGGAGTCGAGTTTCCCTCTGTGCTACAAAGGGCCCCCTCCCCTAACCTGATTGTCCCTTCTTCAGGTATGACATAGGAGTAGCCGTCAGATCTCGCGGCGGCGTAGCGTTCTCTAGGCGTATTAGAAAACCCGTCACTACAGTCTTGTTATCGCTGTGGCTGCCCCTGTGACGACTCATGTAGTGGAGACTCCCATTACTACTTCCATCACCACTACTACATTTGCCAAGGTGACACATCTAGTGTACTGCCGCTATCCAACTACTACAACTCCCTCAGTGTTGACGTAGACTGCTGTGCACCTTCCAGCACCTCGAGTCGTGACATCTGGCTTTGTGATGCCCCTGACCATCATCAGTGTCCGCTGTTCCGGAGGGCTCTCTGTCTTCTGCCGAGCCACCAGCAATGGTGGAGCCTCTATCTAACCCTGTGGTTGCTCCAGCCCCCGTTATCCAGGCAGCCCCTGTTCCTGATTCACAATCTCCCTCCTGGATGAAGGACTTCTCTGGAATCCTGAAGAAGGTAACGAAGAAATTGCAGAAGTCCCGTGGAGTGTCGTCATCATCGTCTTCCTCCTCCTCTTCCTCCTTCTCGTCTGCTGCCTTAACACATCTCTTGGGAACTTTTTCACATACAAGATATGTGACACAGAATAAACTGCCACCAGAAGTTGTAAACGGCAACAGTGGAAGAGTTTAAAAGAAAGCTAGACAAAATCATTAGGACACTGTGAGTAAACAGTAAAACCTGCTCTTATAGATAAGTGAGCACACGATGTCTCCTCGGATGGTGTAACAAGTCTTTGAGACATCCTGATCCTTGTAACTCCTCCCCTCTTCTTTCCAAGGCCTCTTGGCCTAAGAAGAAGGTCACCTCTCCTTCTCCTAAGAAGTCTTGACACGAGACTTCTTGGGATCTGCCTCTCTCTTCAGAGGAAGCAGAGGGCTCTCTCGTCGGTTCTTCCTCACCTGCTGGTGGAGGTACCGGTCCACAGGGCCACATTAGGCCTTATGAATTGGGAGCCAAAGGAGTGAGTACCTTGGTAACCGTTCCCTCCACTAGTTCAAAGAAGCATGCTTCCAAAACTAGTGCTGTGTCAGGGTCTAGGTCTGATCAAGATGCCTTGAATGTTTGAAACCCTACAGAGACTCGCACATCCCAATCTGCGAATGGGGGTTCCTCTCTCCGTGCCAGTGAGGGAAAGAGAAGACATACTCAGGTGCCTTGACTCTCCCTGCCAGTACCTCTACCCATACTCGGTCGGCTAGAGACCCGAACTAGTGCCTCGCTGTCTAACCAAGCACCTGGAGAGGCGAAGAGTAGGTCCCTGGTACAGACTCCTTCTACAGAGGCTTCAGCCCCAAGTGAGATGGGTGACTTGGCCGAGTCGAGGGCTCGGCTCAAGCCAGGGCTGCAGCTCAGCGATTGTGCCTCCTGGCAAGAACCACTTTGAACCTCTCGGGATAGTGCCTCTCCTCAAAGACATTCTCCTCTTGGCAGATAGGACAGGTGAGAGTGCCAGGCCTCCCTTACCTGTTCCCTCAACCTCCTGGGATTTAACTGGGAGGGATGACTCAAACAGAGAGGACTCCATTGAAGCTTCCAGAGGAGTCCTGCTTTTCAAGTTTATGTTTCTGCCTCAGTCCTTGGACCAACCAGGACATATGTTGGAGTGGTGAGGGAAGGACCTCGGGTCTGGTGAGGTTCTGACCCCGAGGGGAGGGTAGGTCGGGAAGACCGCATCTTCGAAGGACTCAAGGGTCCTTTGCCATGCGATGTGGAGACCTCTGAGATACAGAGGACGTTTTCAGACATTATAGTGCTAATCCATCAGCACAATGATCTAGGGGAAGGACCTACGGTTTTGTCAGAAGACCATCCCTCTCGACTGGAGTCTTTGTGGGGCCCGAAGAAGGAAACCAAGGCCTCAGTGGGATTGCCGTGTCTTCTCTTGCTGACGAGGTTCTCGATCAGGTGGATGATTGTGTCTCCGGACAAGAGAAGTCCCTCAGGTCGAACCGTTCGTACAAGTTACTTCCTCCTCTTCTTCTACCTTGCCAGAAGCGATTCTATCAACCTTCAGAGAGGTCTCTATTGGCCAACCTGCTGTCGGCCAAGCAGGTTGGCCTGGGTCTAGTTCGCCTAGACCCTGGTCTCTCGCTGCAGCACCTGACTGCAGAGGCAGTCTCCCTTTCTCGGCAAAAAGCAGCGACCCTAGAAGCAGGGCGCTGACCACCCTGAATCTCAGAATGATTCTGGTAGCTCCCAAATGGCCTCTATCCATTTGGTATCCCGATCTGCTGGTCCTTCTCTCCGAGGTACCAGGAGAGCTGCTCCAGTGGCACAACCTCCTGTGCCAACCACACAGAGAATGGTATCTTCAAGCAGTGCAGACCTTGGCTCTTCACAGTTGGAGGTTATCCACCATCGCTTGCGAGCGAGAGGCTTTTTGCACCGCACTGCAACAGAGATGTCTGGATATCCCAGGCAGTCCTCCGCAGCTGTATACCAGGGGAAGTTGGTTGTTTTCTGTGGTTGGTGCCGGTGAAAGGATCTCTCTCCGGTCAGAGCCCCTCTTCAGCAGGTTGCAGACTTCCTGGTCTTCCTTCGCTGAGAGAAACTTCTCTCGATTTCACCAGTAAAAGGCTATCAAGCTGCTCTCAGGTTAGTTCTATGGCTCAAAGGAGTTTATATCTCTTCATCCCTGGAGATATATCTCTTCTTGAGAAGTTTCAAGAGGTCTTTCCCACCCAGGGATCTCGGACCCCTGCGTGGGACGTGACTCTCGTCCGGAGTCTGACTCCTGCTCTTTAAGAACTTTATGAGAGTTGTCAGACAGGAATCTAACACCAAGATCATCTTCCTGCTTGCCCTGGCACAGGCCAAGAGATAGGCAAACTACATACATGGGCTTTTCTTTTATGTGGAACACTCTAGCAGATGGGGATTGGTTACTTTCAATTTTGTCCTGGACTTTGTAGCTTAGACTCAAAACTGCCTCAGTCCCTGATGCTAGTTTCAAGTCCTTTACATTCCCCTCTCAGAGGACTTTGTAGACAATGATGCAAACAAGATGCTGCTGTGTCCTGTTAAGAACGTTGTGGCGCTATCTGAAGAGGACTTGACACCTCTGGCCTGAGTGTAGATGACTCTTCATTAGCACAGCCAGTCCAAGAAAAAAAAGTGTCCATCCAAGAACACGATTTCCTTCTGGTTTCGTGAGGCAATCTGAAGGGAGTACTCAACTGCTGGAGTGGACAACACCAGTACCCCCAGACCAAGGGCTTACGAGGTCAGGAGTATTGCCCCTACCCTCGCATTCCAGAAGAATCTGTCTATACACCAGGTACTGAACTTGGGGGTGTGGTCGAGGCTGACCACCTTCACCTTCTACCTCCGGGATGTTGCACACTAGTCCTTAGACACTTTTTCCTTGGTACCTGTGGTGGCTGCTCTGTAAGCTTACCCAGCTTCTCTAATAGGACAGATTAGCATCTCACCTTAGATGTGTGGTTGTGGATGAGAGTATGAATGTGGATGACTGGCTCCCTTCTCCTCTATCATCCTTCTTTTCCCTCGGGGAGAGAGCAGAATGGCCGTCACATGCTGGAACTGTCTACAATTCTTTTGTCATACACAATGGAAGCATCCACTTTACTCTTGCAAGGGGAGGAAAGCGGGTCCCAGAGAATAAGACAGCCCACTAATTGTATTATGCCTTACTGTCATTGCCTGTCAGATTCATCCAAGCTTGGTTTCTCCTATGACAAGGTCTTGCCCTCCATTGGAGGAAAGCTTGGATGCATGATGAATGATCTCGCAGTTCATATTCTTAGATAAATTCATCAGAGGTGATTCATCCCCAGGGTTCGAATCAAAGTGAGCGAGCTCTAGTCAGCTCAGGTGGCTTATATCAGAATCCTCCCTCCAAGTATAAGTCTTCCTAATGTAAAGGACCGATGTTTTGTAAATTGTGTAGTAACAAATAACAATTTGTTAAAGTAAATTGTATTTTTCCCAACTATACAAACCTGAGGTCCTTTACACTTTACACCCACCTCATGCCACCCCTCATTCCGCTATTCCTAGGCCAAAAGCAAAGTGGTATGTGTACACCCAGGTGGGAGGGGCTCCCCAACCCAGGCGGTAGATTAACTACTGTACTACCTTGCTACAAGTCTAGTGGCCGTTTCCAATTTTGTTGAAAGTAATTCCTAATGTAAAGGACCTCAGGTTTTTATAGTTAGGAAAAATACAATTTACTTTTAAAAAACTGTGATTTTAGTTGGAATTAGTGTTAAGAGTTAAATGTATGATTAAGTGAATGTAGAATTTATGGTATTGTCCAGGAACTTGTTTACAAACCAATATGCCATGATGTAAATCACTTGATTAAAAATGAACTTCGCACTCTGTTATTTTTTTGAAACCATATCACCATAGCACTGTTGTTCCAAATGAAATTTGGTTTCAGATCTGCAAGACAGAGAGCAGAAGAGTTGGTTCGTCCACTGAAGCGAGATGATTCTTCTGAGTCTGCCCAGTTAGAGCTCCTCGGTGGAACCGACAGCATTGCCGATTATTCGTCACACACAACAACTTCGTCCTTAACCATGGAAAATGAAACTGACACTACCCAAGGGAATCACATGTCTGGGAGGATGCAGTATTCACGAGTTCGATCCCATAAGCCAGACAAAGGACTTTTTGACGACATCTGAGTCATCCTCGAATGACTTCACAGATAGTAGTGAACAAGATCATTCCTTGATAGCCTTATGTACATGACTGTGCCATAGAATAAGACTGAAATCCCCAAAGTCCTTTGCACGTTTTTCAGTTTCTACACCCAATATGTATTTGTATCATGCATTCTCATTTTTTGGATTATTTCCCTTTCCTTAAACATTAACCATACATTTACTAACAGAGAAAGACCATCAGAGGCTTGTCAGCATTATAAGACATGTCTTACGTTGTAGGTATCATCATTAGTTGACCTATCATTCTTGAGTACAGACTTCAATGTGTTCAAACCTTATCTGTTGTGCCCAAGTTGTAGAGGTGGTTTTATTTTTAAATAGTTTTAGACTGCTGCCATACTTCTCTACTGTCTGACTGGAATACATTTGCTGAAATGAGACTAGCGAGTGATTCTCATCATTTGTGACAATAATGGCAGTATTTTAGAGGTCTTTAAGCTAATAGCTGTCAAAACTTTTTTTTTTTCTTTTTTTTTTTGGCAGTTTTGTGACATCAAAAATGTCATTGACTTCATGAGCTTGTCAAAATGTAGAACTAGATAGCTTAAGATATCCTTTACAAGTAAGGCTTATTTTGTAAAGTACACATTGAAATTCAAAAGAATCCAGCAATGACATAGCTTTTGTCAAAACAGCAGTACTTTTGATATATTTTTTTAAACTACTTTCTACAGTGATTAATTTTCCTGATGAATCTCTTTAATTGACTGGTAGGTGTAATATACAGTGTAGCCTAGCCTAGAACTTGAAGAATTTACCGTCAACTGTGTTTGAGTATAGGTTACATTGTAGTGTCCAGCTCTTGCCACTTAACAGTTGGTCTCCAGGAGCATCTGATAAATCGAGGTGGCACTGTATTCTAAACTTAAACAAAATGAAAATGCTATGAATTTTCATGAATTTTTTTATTATTTTCCTTCTGGTTAGTATAGTATATTATTATTATTGATATATAGTTTAACCAAACTACCAGAGTTAAAATAGTACTTTTCTCTCGTATGGCTGGCCACTGGTTCATGTAAGCAGAGATGTTCAATTGAGAGAGCTGGTGGAACAAGGGTGCAATATAATCGAAATGTTCATGGTAATTTGCAGAAAACAAGAGCTGAACTTAAAATAAAGGAGTCTACTGTACATAGCTTAGCAAAATTTTGTTTGTACTGCAGCAATGCAACTCATTCTCTTAGTATGTATGAATATATTGTAACTGATGTTTTGCTTATTTAAGTGAGTATAGGATAATTAACATTACAAATCTATGAAAGGTAATGATTTTTAAAACTCCAACAGATGCCAATAGGGTTATTCACTGTGTGTATGGTTATGAAACTTGCACAGCTTATTTGTTTATCATTGCACAAGTTTTGTTCTCTTACATCTTTCCAATAAGGACACAAGGAGACGTAATGTATGACTGATAGTGTGGACAAGCCATTATTTATCCTTTTTAGTAAGTAGTGCTGAAAGTATCTTTATGAAATAGTCACACTAATAATTAAATTGTGAAGTTATTCATTCATGAGGCAGAGAGCCTTTCAATTTTCAGTTAAACTGATGTGTCAGCCATATTAAACTGCATTCAGTACCTTGTGTGAAGATTAATATAGAGCAATTCATATCTCTCCTGCCTTTTTTTCTTTAAAAGAGACCAGTGATATTAATGAATAAGTTCAGTGTTATGTATATGTCTGAAGTAGTATAGTACCTACTTTTAGATTGCAAATATAATTTATTAAATCCTCAAAGCTTTTTATTTGTGTATGCTTGAAAATAGTTGTATACATATACTTGTACAGGAAACCTTACAATAGTTTTAAATTTGCCTGTGCTGGAGAAGCTGCCAGAACTTCAGTTCTGAAATGGTATTTTTAAAACAATGTCAAAAGTTTGTTAACCAAACATTGTGATGATAACAGTCAAGTTCTTTCATAAGTTGATCAGTGTTGTACCCATGTGATACATGAGTTTGTGTCCATCTCTCACAGTCAAGTAAAAAAGTACAGTATTACCATGCAAATCTTCCTTGGAAAATAAGTGCACACAAAAAAGTATACTATTGTATTGTCAACCTTGTCTCTATCTTAAAGAATGCATACATATACAGGTAAAGGTTAAGTTGGTTTTGAATCTCTCATATAATTTCAAGATTTAGCACTATGTCAAACAGTCTCCAAGGGACAAGTCTTTAGATCTGGATACAATACATGTAGAGAATTACCTGACAGACAGTGTCATAGATCTACCATAATAAGGTGGTTTAAATATATCTGAGTTGCATTTCTAGAAACTCATAAGTCTTGGCCAAAAAAATTTAGAAAATAAGTAGAAAGAGACCATATAGAAGATTCTAAATATTTATAAGAGTAAGGAATTTCTTCTAGGGGCCATAGGGCCACTACAAAGAACTTCTAACAGTGCCAACTGTATGTTGCGCAGGTCACCATAGACAATAACCCTTAAAGCCATGTCCACAAGTTCAACAAATTGTGTTCGATGTGACATCAGAAGCAGGGAAAGCCAGAACTTTTCCCACTGTATCTGACGTTGCACTGAGCAAAGCTTGCCCGTGTGGACGGGGCATAAGAGCCCATAAATTATTAGGATTAAAAGTTAGCCATTAGACTCAAATCATGCACAGGGTATTAAGTATGGGGCAATTACAGCCACTAAAACTTTTATTCTAAATGTTATTGTGAAGAGACATATTCACAGTGGAAATAAAAAACAGAGGCTTTCAGTGTGATTCTTATTCCCTCAATTTCGCAAGTGATTAAGCCTGTATTGTGCAGTAAAATATGAGAGGGTTACTAATTCTACTGTTCAATAATTAGACATAATTTTATTAAAATGGTTTCTTTGCTAACTTACTGAGCATATTTACAAGACTTACAATGTCTGTACTCCTACAAATTAACTTCCTTTGCTCCCTGGGTCACCACACTTCTTTCTTCTTTTGAAAGGTCCAATCATATGCGATGGCATATCTTGGTAAGGGTTATTATCAAGCATGGTTGTGTCTTCCCTTATTTGTGCTCCTGTAAAAAACAGAATTGCTAAAAATAAAAGGATTTTAGCATGTTCATTCACAAGTCTCAATTACATCTTTGGTAAAATGTGATCTGACCTGATGAGCTCTTAAGAGGAATATGAAGATACTTTTCTACTATTGATTAATCAGGGCTACTTTCCACAATAGTTAGTATTGGGATCATTTTTAAAAATGGTAAAGAAGAAAAAATAGCACAATTTTTACAGTAATTTGTATTTCTCCCAATATACAACCCTAAAGTTCTCTATACCGAAGTCAAATCCTATTAACCCTTTACTGCCGACTGGACGTATTTTACGTCGACATTTTTTGTCTCTCGTGTGCTGACTGGACGTATTTTACGTCGACTTACAAAAGTTTTTTTTAAAATTCGCGGAAAAATACTTATAGGCCTACCAGCCTAAAACTTTTGGATCACGCGCCTTGGGGGATGCTGGGAGTTCACAGATCAAGGTGTTGTTTTGTTTACAATCGTTACGCAGGCGCGCAAGCGTGAATTTCTTTCTTGCCGCACTAAAAAGTATCTGTGACACATCTCAAAAATTATTTCGTCACTTTGACATAATTTTTGTACCATTGTAAATTAGCCGTTACATGAAGTATTATATATGAAAATGTGCGCATTTTTATGTAGAATACAACAATAAAATACTCATGATTGTAGCTTTTATCAGTTTTGAGATATTTTCATATAAATAACGATAATTGCCAAAATTTCAACCTTCAGTCAACTTTGACTCTACCGAAATGGTAAAAAAACGCAATTGTAAGCTAAAACTCTTATATTTTAGTAATATTCAATCATTTACCTTAATTTTGCAACTAATTGGAAGTCTCTAGCACAATATTTCGATTTATGGTGAAATTATGAAAAAACTTTTTCCTTACGTCCGTGCGGTAACTCTTCCGAAAAAAATCATACATGCGATTGTGGTAATGTTTGCACCATTTTAAAATTAGCCGTTATATATAGTTATATATGGAAATGTGCACAATTTCATGCACAATACAACTAAAAACAACCTATAGTTGTAGCTTTTATCAGTTTTGAAATATTTTCATATAAAAAATGTTAAGTGACAAATTTTCAACCTTCGGTCAACTTTGACTACCGAAATGGTCGAAAAATGCAATTGTAAGCTAAAACTCTTATATTCTAATATTCAATCATTTACCTTCATTTTGCAACAAATTGGAAGTCTCTAGCACAATATTTCGATTTATGGTGAACTTATGAAAAAAAAAATTTTTCCTTACGTCCGCGCGGTAACTCTTCCGAAAAAATCATACGTGTGATTGTGGTAATGTTTGCACCATTTTAAATTAGCCGTTACATAAAGTTTTATATATGAGAATGTGCGCAATTTCATGTAGAATACAACAAAAAATAATTGAAGGTTGTAGCTTTTCTCATTTTTGAAATATTTGCATATAAATCACGATAAATAGAAAAAAAACCACGTTCGGTCAACTTTGACTTTACCGAAATGGTCTAAAAACGCAATTGTAAGCTAAAACTCTTACAGTCTAGTAATATTCAGTCATTTATCTTCATCTTGAAACAAATTCAAAGTCTCTAGCACAATATTTAGATTTATGGTGAATTTAAAATAAAAACTTTCCTTCCCTCCGCGCGATGATTCTCCGCCGCAAATCTCCGAAATGCGTACATCGCATTCTCGGAATATCTGCGCCGTATCATATTAGGCATTTTATAGTGTTTTATATATGAAAATGTGTGCAATTTCATTTAAAATAAAACTAAAAATATTTAAAGGTTGTAGGTTTTCTAATTTCCAAAATAATTGCATATAAAAAAAATATAAACAAATTCTACATTTGGTCAACTTTAACTCGTCAGATATGGTCAAAAACTGCAATTGTAAGCTAATACTCTTACAGTAGTGTAATATTCAATCATTTGTCTTCATTTTGAAACAAATTGGAAGTCTCTAGGACAATATTTAGATTTATGGTGAATTTTTGAAAAAAATATTTGTTTACATCCGCGCGTTACGAATTCATGCATCATTTTGTGATAATATTTTTTCCGTGTTGCTTTTATCGTTTTACAATGTGTTATATACCAAAATGATTGCAATTCAGTGTTCATTACCACACAAAAAAAAATTAACTTGTTACCTTTAACCGTTTTGCGCGTAGCACGATTTGAATACAATTATATATGAAAATGATATTGTAATGATACAATTAAGTTTGTTCATACTTACCTGGCAGATATATATATAGCTGTATTTTTCCGAATCCGACAGAAATTTAAACACTTACGACACACGCAGTGGGAGTCAGGTGGTTAGTACCCATTCCCGCCGCTGGGAGGCGGGTATCAGGAACCATTCCCATTTTCTATTCATAATTTTTATTTCCACTGTCTCCTGAGGGGAGGTGGGTGGGTACTTGATTATATATATCTGCCAGGTAAGTATGAACAAACTTAATTGTATCATTACAATATCATTTTGTTCATGAAACTTACCTGTCAGATATATATATAGCTGAATCCCACCTTTGGTGGTGGGAGTAGACAGAATAGAAGATTTTAGATAACATATATATGCAGATAATTGATATCTTGGTTCCTTACCTGTTAGCATAGCTGACTTCGTGGTTACTGCCGCGTAAGTCTGCTTGTGCTACTAGAGTTGCCAGCAAGGTAGGAGACCTATAAAGCTGGTGCACTCCAGATGATCTGTCAACAGGGGCGAGACCACGACGTGACTAGACCATTGACCATACAAATGAGGGCAATAAACGAAGTAAAACCAAACCACCTGGCGTAGCCTACCAAAAGTATCCCACTTAGGACTAAGCTAATGGAAGGGAGATCCGCCGCAGGCGGTCAACCCCACAACCATAACACAAGTTAAAAACTCCCCTAAACCATTAAAGGATAGGATGAGCGCTACCTCCTGCTCCCAAAACAGTGTCTGCAGCGACGTATGGTCCGAGCGAGTAACAATTTTCGTATGTTGCTTTCACCTCCCGCAGGTAGTGTGAAGCGAACACCGAATTGCTTCGCCAATAAGTGGCGCCCAAAATATCTTTGATTGCCATATTTTTATGAAAAGCCACCGAAGTAGCAATAGCCCTCAACTCGTGGGCTTTCACTTTCAGAAGCTACATGTCACTTTCACTACACTTTTCATGGGCTTCCTTAACCGTACTTCTTAAGAAGAACGCCAGTGCGTTCTTCGACATCGGAAGATCTGGTTTTTTCACAGAGCACCACAAGTTCTCCGAAGAACCTCTGCATGCTCTGGTTCTCTGCAAATAAAACTTGAGAGCCCTGACAGGACACAGGACTCTCTCAGCTTCAGGTCCCACTAGCTCCGACAACCCTTTGATCTCGAACGTCCTCGGCCAAGGGTGGTTGGAAGGGTTCTCGTTCTTGCTAAGAACGTAGGACTTAATAAAAGGAACAAACTGCACTATGATCCTTGAAACCCAATGTGCTGCTTATGACTTGAATTTCGCTAACCCTCTTCGCCGTCGCCAGAGCGGTTAGGAAAATGGTCTTCTTAGTAAGATTCCTAAGCGAGGCTAAATGGAGCGGTTCAAATTGACTCGACATGAGAAACTTAAGTACCACGTCTAAGTTCCACGATGGTACTTTCGGTTGGAGAACTTTCACAGTCTCAAATGATCTAATGAGATCATGAATGTCTCTATCATTTGCTAAGTCGAGTCCTCTATGCCTGAAGACCACAGAAAGCACGCTTCTGTAGCCTTTAATCGTGGGAACGGCTAGTTTCGCTTCTTTCCTAAGGTGAAGAAGGAAATCTGCTATCTGGCTCACAGAGGTTGAGGTGGAGGAAATGCCCTTCCTTCTGCACCAACTTCTAAAGACAGCCCACTTTGATTGGTAAACTGCGATTGAGGAGGGCCTCCTTGCGGTGGCAATCGCCGTTGCCACAGGTCTTGAAAAACCCCTCGCTCTGGCCAACTTCTTGATAGTCTGAACGCAGTCAGACTCAGAGCGGGGAGGTTTTTGTGGTACCTCTCGAAGTGGGGCTGTCTGAGTAGATCTTTCCTTAGGGGCAGAGTCCTTGGAAAGTCTACAGGCAAGGACATCACCTCCGTGAACCAGTCGACCGCTGGCCAGAAGGGGGCGATGAGGGTCATCCTCGCTCCTTCTGATGCAGCGAACTTCCTCATCACTTCCCCGAGGATTTTGAATGGGGGAAAAGCGTAAATGTCTAGTCCCGACCAATTCCACAGTAGGGCGTCTACTGCCACTGCTCCCGGGTCCAGAACTGGGGAGTAATACAGCGGAAGTCTCTTCGTTCGGGAAGTTGTGAAAACGTCCACATGAGGACGTCCCCACAGCTTCCATAGCGCCTGGCATACTTCCTGATGAAGGGTCCATTCCGTCGGCAGAAGCTGTCCTTGCCGACTGAGAAGGTCCGCTCGCAACGTTTTCCACGTTTTTCCACGCCTGACACAAATCTTGTCAGAATCGTGACGTTTTGCGACTTCGCCCAAATCAGGATATTCTTCGCGATGGCGAACAGAGAAGGAGAGTGAGTTCCCCCCTGTTTCCTGAGGTATGCCATGGCTGTGGTGTTGTCCGAGTTTATCTGAACCACTTTGTTGGAGACTTCCTCTTGGAAGAACCTTAGAGCAAGGTAAACCGCTGAAAGTTCTTTTAGATTGATGTGCCAGGACACCTGTTCCCCTCTCCAGGTGCGTGACACTTCTCTCCCTCCCAGTGTTGCTCCCCAACCCGTGGAGGACGCGTCGGAGAACAACACTAGGTCGGGGTTCCGAAGCTTGAGCGAAAGTCCTTCCGCAAGCTTCTTTGGATCCAACCACCATTTGAGGTGCTTTTTCACTTCTTCCGTCAAAAACAAGACCTCTTCTAGATCCTGTTTGCGTGACCAATTGCTTGAGAGGAAGAACTGAAGTGGTCGGAGGTGCAACCTTCCCAGAGAAACAAACTTCTCCAGTGAGGAAATGGTCCCCAGCAGACTCATCCATTCCCTCACCGAGCATGTTTCCTTCCCTAGAAAGGCTGACACTGTCTAGGCATTGAAGTTGTCGCCCCTGGGACGGAAAAGCCCAAAAAGCCACTGAGTCCATCTGAATCCCCAGATAGACTAAGGATTGAGAAGGAGTCAGATGCGACTTTTCGAGATTCACCAGAAGTCCCAGGAACCTCGCTAACGACAGAGTCGTGTGAAGGTCCTTCAGACACCGGTCTTGCGATGAGGCTCGAATAAGCCAGTCGTCTAGGTAGAGAGAGATCCTTATTTCCGCAAGATGGAGCCACCTCGCAACGTTCTTCATAAGAACGGTGAACACCATCGGCGCCGTGCTGAGACCGAAGCAGAGTGCCCTGAATTGGAAAACCTTCCCTTTCAGGACAAACCGCAGGTATTTTCTTGATCGGGGATGGATGGGGACGTGAAAGTATGCGTCCTGAAGGTCTAAAGAGACCATCCAATCCCCCGGTCTTAAGGCTGCAAGCACGGATTGAGGTGTCTCCATCTTGAACTTCTGCTTGGTAACGAAGCGATTTAGACTGCTGACATCCAGAACGGGGCGCCACCCCCCAGACTGCTTCGGCACTAGGAACAGAAGGTTGTAAAACCCCGGAGAACTCCGGTCGAAGACCTGTTCCACCGCCTGCTTCTCGATCATTTGATCTAGTAGATCGTGAAGCACTTTCTGCTTTTCTCCCTCCCTGATACGAAGGAGACAAATCCTTTGGTGTCGAAGACAGCGGGGGTAACATCAGGAAAGGAATTCTGTACCCCTTCTTGACGATGTCCAGAGACCAAGCGTCGGCACCTCTCTCTTCCCATGCTTTCGCGAAATGTAGAAGTCTGGCTCCTACCGGTGGCTGAAGGACTTCCCTCTCACTTCTTGCTCTTGGAAGGAGCGGGAGTCTTGCCTCTGAAAGAGCCTCTTCCTCGAGGGGCTGGCTTCGAGGAAGAAGCAGATCGAAAGGGCTTCGATTTCTTCAAAGCAGAGGACCCAGAAGACGAAGTAGTTGTAGGCTTCCTAGAAGACTGTGCCAGAAGGTCTTGGGTTGCTTTCTCCTGGAGACTGGCAGCTATGTCCTTTACCATAGACTGGGGGAAGAGATGTTCTGAGAAAGGAGCGAAAAGAAGATCCGCTTTTTGCGCTGGTGAGACCGACTTTGCAGTAAAATTGCAAAAAAGTGCTCTCTTCTTAAGCAGTCCCGTGCTGAAATGAGCAGCCAATTCCTCAGAACCATCCCTGACGGCCTTGTCCATGCAAGACAATACACTGGACAGCTCCCCCAGACTGATGGAATCAGAACTCCTGGACCTGGCATCCAATACTCCTAGGCACCAGTCAAGAAAATTAAAGACCTCTAGTGTCCTGAAGAGGCCTTTAAGGTGAAAGTCTAACTCACTATGCGTCCAAGAGACCTTAGAGGAAGACAGAAAAGATCTTCTGGCGGCATCCACAATACTACCAAAGTCTCCTTGAGCTGAGGCTGGAAGCTTAACTCCGACGTTTTCTCCCGTCTCATACCACATACCAGCTTTGCCACAAAGTCTTGAAGGTGGTAAAGCGAAAGAAGTCTTGCCTGAAGCTTTCCTCTTTTCCATCCAATCATGGACCTTTCGAAAAGCTTGCTTCGTAGAAAGCGACTTCTTCATTTTCACAAAGCCCGAGATCTTAGAAGCTTTGGATGACAAAAACTGAGAGGGAGGAGTACGTGGAGCTTCAGGTTGGAAAGTGTCTGCAAAGACTGACTGTAGCAAACGAGTCAAAACCTTGTAGTCCGTCGAAACTGGAGCCAACTGCTGTTCTTCGTCCACTTCGACGAAAGCGTCACTAATTTCCTCTTCAGACACTGGAGAAGTCGGAGGAAGTAAGGAAGAGTCACGAGCTTTCTCAAAAGAGAAAGAGCGGCGAACAGGAAGAGTTCCTGCTTCCGCTTGCGCTTGCGGAGGTGGTAAACTGACGTCCGTAGGCGCGCGCTTGGCGTCCGAAGCCAATCTACTGGCGCCGACTGAAGCGCGCTCGACAGCAACAGGTGTACACCTGGCGTCCACTGGCGCGCGCTGAGCGTCCACTGGCGCGCGCTGAGCGTCCACTGGCGCGCGCCAAGCGTCCACTAAAACGCGCTGAGCGTCCACTGGCGCTCGCTTACCTTGCACCGAATCACGCTCGGCGTCCACTAAAGCGCGCTCGGCATCTAAAGAAACGCGCTTCTTATCAACAAGTTTCGTAGCAGCGGAAACAACCGCTTCACGAGAGCGAGAAACTAATTTCTCGCCTCCTCTAGAAAGTTGCTGGGGAGCAGAACGAACTCTAGAGGGAGACTCAAACGGAGAGAGAGACGAGCGAGGAGAGGGAGAGGGAGAAGGCCTCGACCTCTTCACAGGAAGATTGTCATCCTTCTTACGGCGATGTGGAACAGTCTCTCTCGAAGAAAAAACATCTCGAAGTTGCTGCTGAAGAGACTGGAGAATCTTGCTTGTAGGTGAAGCCTCCTTTTCTGGGGAGGGGCTGATCCTGTGAGCAGGCGAGTGGCGAGGGGACGCCTTCTTCCTACTCCCAGGAACCGCCACTTCACGCACCTTAGAGCGACTGCGGCGCTCGAAAGAAACATCTAGGAAAGACTCCGCCTCCGAATAATCCTTACGCTTCTTCTGCGGAGGAAAAGCAGCAAACGCACTATCAGGCGACGAGCAAAGTTCCGGAGAACAACTTGGACGTGAAGCGTCCCGAACGCGAGCCGTCCTTTTCAGCGGACGTGATGCGGTATGAGAGCTCCACCCCTTGCGCGGGGAGGAAGCTTCAGAAGAAGAAAAGCACTCCTTGAGAAGACGTGCACGCGCACGCTCCTTGGCAGTCTGGGTAGGTTCGTCAGAAGCTGCCGAAGGCAAGCCAGATCGGTGGGGGTTCCTCGTAACCCTCCTTCGACTTTCGACATGCTCTCTCCCCGTAACCTGGGAGTCAAGCAGAGGTCTAGGTCTAGAGGCGGAATGAGGCCAATCTGACGCACCCTCCACTACACAAGGGGCACTTTCACTGCACTTCTCTTCACTTTTGCTCTCCAGAGCTAACACTTTTGATTCTAAGTTACGAATCAATTCAAGAATTAGCGATAAAGTATTACCTTCTACCGACACTGTTTCAGGGGCCGGAGGCAACACTACAGGGGTAGGAGCATAATCTACAGAAGGAGGGTTAGCAGGAGAATCATTAAAATCTTGCCTACCTGAAACACTCCTGGAGGAAGACCTCCTTAACCTATCTCGCTCAAGTTTCTTAAGATAGGTTTCATACGCCTTCCATTCCGACTCTGTTAATCTTTCACACTCCTTACAACAACTTTCAAACGTACATTCATTCCCCCTGCAAACCTTACAAACAGAATGTGGGTCTACTGAAGCTTTCAGTAGCCTACCTCTACATTCGGACATAGAACAAAATCTAGCGCTAGCAGAACTAGACCCTGACATCTTGATCAAAGAAAAATCAATACCAAATTCAAATCAATCCAAAGTCAACGTGTGCCAAGCCACCGATCCAATTCAGATACCAAAGAAAAAACCAAAAGGGATACTCAAGTAGCTAGTAAGTTTCCAAAATCTGGACGGAGGTGCTGCAAACAGGTGTTTTCAGCACCGGCGACAGAAAAATTATGAATAGAAAATGGGAATGGTTCCTGATACCCGCCTCCCAGCGGCGGGAATGGGTACTAACCACCTAACTCCCACTGCGTGTGTCGTAAGTGTTTAAATTTCTGTCGGATTCGGAAAAATACAGCTATATATATATCTGACAGGTAAGTTTCATGAACAAATTTTGTTTTTGCGCTATCATATATTGCATTATTTATATATGATAATGATAATTTTTTTCATTTTTGATGATTGCATACTAAACTTCAGGCAATGACAAAAAAGGGAGCCAAAAATGAACTCTTAATCTTGAAACTAAGCGCGCTGTGATTTTTTGAAAAAAATATTTTTTCCGCTTCCATGCTCACTCCGAGACCCCCTCGGCACACGGAAGACGATTTTTAATATACCCCTTCGGCGTTTAAGGGTTAAGCTTTTATATTTAAAAATATATATTTTACAAAATAAAATATTAAAATCTTTACAAAATATACTAAAATTATATAATTAAAATAACCAGATTCTTTTAGATAATCCATAAGGTTATCCCACCTCAACACCATTTAAAACTTCTAAGTCTCCCCAGCTATTAATTACTTTACCCTAAGGCAATTAAATCTAGGACTGCACCAGCATGCAACAGATAGTAGACCATCATAGTGAGCACTAACTGGGGCAATGGCTTCCTCTAAAATATGTATAACTATGGATGAAGCAGGTATGGCCAATCTTAAGCCATGTTAGAATGATTTCAAATCTTCTGTTATGATTAAAACCTGAACTCCAAAAGTCAATACTTTTTCTAATACAGTCCGGTCCCAAAATATGCAAGTTCGGATTGTGCGATTCCCCTTTCATGCAGTCGCCATGGACTGACCAAATTCTCACATAATTGGGGACCTTACTGTATTTCTGTACTTCGAATAGGTCGGTGGAATGAAAACTTTAAAGAGAGGTTATGCTTAAAGTCAAGCGATTTTGCCACAGCCCTCACTTCATGAGCTTCAACGTTCACAGAATTGAAGTCCAACTCTTTAATCTGTGAATGAGCCTCTACAATAAGATTCCTCAAGAACACAAGCACATTTTTAGAAAGGGCGCAACAGGTTCCTGACAGAGCACCACAGCTGATCAGAGGGGCCACAAATCTGTTTTTGTTAAAGATATTACTTGAGGGCTTTGACTGGACATGAGGCTCTCTCTACTTCCTCTAGTCCTATTAAGTTTGTAAGGCTTCTGATCACCAAAGAACAAGGCCAAGGTTTGAAAGGAGTCTCACTCTTCACTAAAAATCCCAAGGTTAAAGCATATACTACATCATCTTGTGCAAACCCAATTCTCTTATTAATCGAGTGAGGCTCACTCATGCTCTTCACGTAGATAAGACCACCAAGAACAAGGTTTTCCTTGTAAGCTCTGAAAGAAGCTACACTCAGCAGCTCAAAACATCATTCAGACAGCTATTTAAGAACCACATCCAAAATCCAGGACAGCCACTTAGGTTCTTTTTATTTCTCTGTGTCAAAAGATTTAATTAGATCTGAAAGATCTTTATTAGCAGCCAAATCTACACCTCTGTGCTTGAACACGGAGCTCAGCATTGCTCTAGTATATCCCTTGATCATCAATGTAGACAGGCCCCTCAATGACCTTGAGTATAGCAGGAAATCCGCATTGTTCCTACACAATATACAAACCCTCGGTCCTTTACAATAAGAATTACTTACTCGTGGCAAAGCTGGAATATGGCCGTTAAAAAAATTGAACAAGGTAGTTAGGCAGTAACTACCATCCGGTAGGTTGGGAGACCCGCCTGCCTGGATGTAAACATTCCCAATTGGCTTTCAGCCGTCTTCTGATGAAGACGTATGTTTGTGAGCTCTTGCTGACTAGCTGTTAATTAATTACGATTTCCTGGTGGGATCATTTTTTCATTGTTTTCAATATGTTTTGAATATACTATTTGACATTAATAATATATACACAAACCCACTTTTTGTGGTAAGCCTTGCTAGCCACCTTTCCCCTTAATGTATTTATGGGTTGGCAGCAAGGGTGTATTTACATCTTGCCACTTACTCTCGCCCTTTAATAGTAAGAATGAGACAGTATATTTATTTATTATTGAATTTGACATTTATACTTATGCTTTGGGAGAATATCAGGGGTGGGTGGGTTGAGGGCCTTTGGAGGTTCACCCTTTATTTTTAATCTCCCGGTATTCTTTCTTCTCCTTCACTCTCTTTACTCACTTGGGTGAAGAAAGAGGGTGGAGGGGTGCTGAGGTTTGGGGATCCCCTCTTGTTTCAGTGCCCTATGGTACAAGAGTATCCTTCTTTTTTAATCATATTTTCTTTTTTCTTGCAGGCTAACAGTGAGTGATAGTAGCTGACAGCAGGAGATGGCTGGATATCTCTTCATGTTGGTTATCCTAACCCTCGGGATTGTACCTGTGACTCGTTAGCATGGCTGTGACATTGGCACTCGAGTGTGTGTATGGTTCCCTTTCTAAAAATTTTATTAAATTGCTGCTGTTATCCTGGAATTTTGTCACTGGACAGCATCTACACGGCTACCCTGTGGTTGCTGACTCTACTTCTGATGATGAATGTGCTTCATCTTGTAGAAGAAGCCCTGCAGAAGAAAGTCTCCTCAATCATCCTTCCCTTCCTTTTTCAAAGCTTGAGGAAGCCCCGGAATCTGGACTGGCCTCCTTTGGCTAAGGGAAGGCTGCTTCTCCCCAGGATTTCTTAGGGGTTACCTCCTTCCGAGGAGGCAACAGGATCTCTTGTCAGTTTGTCTCGGCCTTCTGGGCTTCAGTTTTGGAAGCAGCAGTAGTGCAGGCTTCAGCTCGCATTCCCATCATCCGTCTAGAGGTTCACCTCTACACAGGTGCTGCTGTGTCGGGTCCTCGTCCGCAAGTTTCTCGAGTGTGCGGCCCTCCAAGGGGGTTGCACATCTACTGTCAAATTGTAATTGTTAGCATTATTGTCTTACAATTTCTTTAGATATCTGTCCTTTAAGGCAGGACATCTCGAGAGTCTGGGAGGATGTTCTGTGTGTGAGGTTTCAATCATGGCGAAGAGAGATGCGTGGCAAGACGTGGCAAGTTCTCGCCAACTTTTTGCATATTCAACTCCACTCAACTCTCGCATGCATTCGCACAAATAAACCAGTAGTAGGGAGAGAATACTCCATTTGGTGGGTGAGAACCTCTGCTCTCTCTACAGAAGTATTTTCCGCTAAGTCAAATACGTTTTCCTCTTCCGTGCATTCCTATCATCACCGCAAGTTGATCACACACATTATCGCCCCCTCCTGCTAGTTCTGAGAAGAGCGGGCAGAACAGTCAATCCTCTCTCTTTTTCCCTTTACTTCCTGGGTTACACCAGGATGGACAAGGGATAAGAGGAACTCTACGGAGTGTACTCCACAGAGTTTGAATACAAGAGGCTATGTTCTTGATTCGATCTTAAGATCTCACCGGAAGTATGTTCAATCTCACTGGAAGTATGTTCAATCTGTTCAGGATGGATAACACTAGAAAGTTTTAACACCACCTCTCCAGTGTTCCACGTTTGAAAACAACCAGTTATGCATGAACTAGTTGTCCTTGGCATCCTGTTAACATCGTAGAAGCCTCCCTTCAGGATAGCTTCACATTCGCTCTCTTCATTAGAGAATGAAGCAGGTCTGCTTCTAGTCCTTATTCTTTTTCTCTTTCAAAGTGAAGAAGTAGGCTGGTGTTCAATCAACAGGAGCCTACGAGTATACTTGTATCTTCTCCTCACGACATGTGTCTGTTATCAGTTGCACCGTCTGAGTAACAGGCGCATACCTGTAAGTTAGTTTTTCTGGTGTGTGGCCGAGACGAATGGTACCTTCTCTTAATTAATCTGAAACTAGACAGCCTTTTGGGCCTCCCAAGAGTTTACGGTTTTGATTTTGAGACGACTAGTGGTATTGTTTGGCAACAACACCACAGGGTTTATATTATCACCAGAGGGTTTCTTTCCTTCTTGTTATGGTTAACATGCAAGTGCTTGAGTTTATCTATACTGCACTCGATAGCTCTAGAAGCCAAACACATTCCAAGATGGAATGTACTACCAGGCAACTCAGCCTACGGAGTCGAGTGAGGGGCAGAGTATACTGAGATATTGTTCGTCTTAGTATTGTTTCTCCCCTGTCGAGGGTTAACTGCTAATTCAATCTCTCTGCCCAACCATCACAGACTTAAGTTTCTGGTTGGCTCTGGATTTTCGCTTATGGTTCCTATTTCATGCTCCACATTTGCCATTGCGAGAATCATCAGACAGAGATGTCTCTTGAGACTCATTATCATCTTTCTGTTTACCCCATGGTACAACAGAAGTCTGCCAGTCTTTTGCTTCACCCTGAACTGGAGTGAATGTTGAAAGACTTCACATGCTCTGATAGCTCTGCTTCCTGGACAAAGAGAAGAGTTCCTCCCTAGACCAACCTTCGCAGCGACAAGAAGCGGTTCATCAGGCACTGCATCCCTGTGTTTTACAAGGCTAAAGACTTGCAGCCTTCATTGCAAGCGCAGGCTTTTTCCGCCAGACAGCAATGAAATAGCTGAAATTTTCTTTCAGTCCTCTGTAAATTTCAGGAATTAGAACCATCCTCACTGGTCAGTGCCATTACCAGGACTTTTTCTCTGTCAGAATTGTGAAAGTTAACTTCTTTCTAATTCAGTTATCAAAGACGTGTGTACACACTAGTCTTTCACGTAAGTAGTTTTGTTACTCTATCTTGCCACCACAGGGACCTCAGGCCTCTGGATAGCATTTAACGCTCTCATTTAGGACACGAGCTCTTGCGAGAATCATCAGACAGTTTTGCTTTTTAAGTCCGCATCCCATCTCTCTCTCTGGATGTTGAATCATTCAGTATCTACTTGATAGTTTCAAATCCTTCATGATCCCTTATGCCTTGGACTTTGTATTTGTTGATCCAGATCAATCATTACTTTGACATATTGATGTGTTACTGTACCTGTGGAAGATTCGACACTCTTCACTAGTTGCCAATTTCCTTTCTCCATTACTGACTCGCCAATGGAAAAGTATCTAAGGACATGGCTTCCTCCGAGTCCTGCGAGATCATGAGGATCTTCTCTAGATATAGCTACGTCACCTGCACGCTCTCCCCAAGAGCACACAGTCCCAGTTGCTTGGTACTTTCATCACATTCCAAAGAATATGGCACTAGAGGATAGATGTAGTCCCATTAGGACCACATTATGTCTTTCTTCCTTCAGGTCATTGCCTACAGGTCCTTGGAATCCTTGGACTTGTAGTGGATGCTCAACAAGTTGTGTTTGCTTACCCGGATCCTTCAAAAAGGCAAGTTGCATCTCGCTTATGGTGTACAGTTCCAGAGGTAAGAAGGATGCAAGAGTGGCTGGCCTCTCCTCCTTCCCCCTCCTCATCCTCCTACTTCTCTTCCTTTGGGTTGAGAATAGGACTCAAACTTACACATGCTGGTCAGGTGTTTGGTGCTGTAAGCCTATACATTAATTTTCCTTTCTATTTTTTCTTATCAGATCATAGAAGAAATCCTGCTCATTCCTCTAGCAAGGGGAGAAAGGAGACTCTGGCAATAAAGCAAACCCTTCTCAGATCTTTGCCTTAATGCCTCTGACTCTTAATGCGTACTCTTCTCAGTCTTTTTTGTATGAGTTATGATTCCTCACTCATTTCGAAAAGGCCCAGAGGTCTGACTCTTGATCTTGTAGTTCTTATACTCCAATCGATTTGTCAGAGGCAAGGCACTTCTCACTCTTTCAACCAGGAGGAATAGCCCAAGTGTGCTGAACTCCAATCAGTTGAGACTCACTCAGATTCCTCCCCCCAATAAGTGAGTCTTCCTACTGTAAAGGATTGAGGGTTTCTATATTGTATAGGAACAAATCACAATTTTTGAAAGTAAATTGTATTTCTCCTAACTATACAAATCTGAGGTCCTTTACACTAATGCCCACCTCATGCCACCCCTCAATCTGAAAACTGGAACAAAAAGCAAATTGGAAATGTTTACATCCAGGCCAACAGGTCTCCCTGCCTACTGGACAGTAGTTACTGCCTAACCACCTTGTTCAAGATTTTTAACGGCTGAGTTCCAGCTTTGCCACATGTAATTCCTATTGTAAAGGACCTCTCAGGTTTGTATAGTTAAGAAAAATACAATTTACTTTTAAAAGTTGTGATATTTCCACTATCGTCACCTTAGAAGATGAGATGTTATGTATGTCCCTTGCACCAAGACCGGAAGATTATCCACTCTGCTTGAGGCTTTTCTTCTGCATTGAGCAACAGCTCTTGCAGCTTGGCTTGAGAAGCCTTTTGCTCATAAGAGTCATTAGACAGTCTGAACGCAGTCAGGGCCAGAGTGGACAGTCCTTGGAGGTACCGTTGGAAATGGAGCTGTCTCAGCGGACTGCTCTTTTGTAGTAACATCCTTGGAAAATCTGTGAGCAGCTCTAACAAGTCCAGAAACCATTCCTGAACAGGCCAGAAAGGTGCAATTAGGGTCACAGAAATGTTCCAGTGAGACCCAAACTTTTGACCACTCCCCTTCTTGAAGGGTGGAAAGGCATAAAGGTCTTCGTCTGACCAGTCTGTCAGCATCGCATCTGTCGCCAATGCCTGCAGGTCTGGGGCTGAAGAGCAGTAATGGGGAAGCCAGTGGTTTTAGGGAGTTGCAAACAAATGTAAAACTGGTTTGCTCCATAGTTTCCATAAGTCGACACACATCAAGGGTACAATGTCCACTCTGTGGGGACAACCTGTTTCTTGCAGCTTAGTTTGTCCACCAAGACACTGAACCTCCCTTGAATGAATCTGGTTAGGATTCTGGTTCAATTTTGATTCACCAATAATAGAAAGGCTCTTGCTGCTTCTCACAGGAAAAAGAAGTATGTTCCTCCCTGTTTCTTTATGTAGGATAGTGCTGTGGTGTTGTCCAAGTGGACAGTTATTACTTTTGTCACGGAAAGAGACTTTCCCTACAACGGTTTTCCTTCTGATCTCCACCATGACAGGTCTTCCTTTACCTCGGCCGTCACTGGAAACACTCAAGAGTCCGGACCTTTCCTCCTGTCCCAATTTATCTTGAGGAAAAACTGGAGATTCCTCACGTGTAGCCTTCCCAGCGACACAAAATGTTCTATGGAAGAGAGGGTCTCAAGAAGGCTCATCCATTCCTTCGCGGAACAAGGGATCCACTTTCTGAATGCACGACTCAATCCTTTAGAGCCCGAAAAACCACCGAGTTGATCCTCATCCCCAAATAAACTATTTCCTGACTGGGGACTAACTGAGGCTTTCTCATATTTATTAGAAGGCCCAGGTCCTGGGCTAATAACAGTTTTCTGAAGGTTCTCTGTACATTTCCACTCTGTCTGAGAACGAAGAGGCTAGTCGTCTAAGTAGAGGGAGATCTTTATACCGACTTGATGTAGCCATTTCAAAATGGAGGCTACAATGCAAATGAATACTTGAGGGGCTGTCAACAGCCCAAAGCACAGAGCTTTGAACTCATAGATCTTGTTCTTTTAGACAAACCGGAGACCCTTCTTCGAGTCTTAATGAATGGAGATATGGAAGTATGCACCTTCCATATCGATGGAAATCATCCATTCCCCCTGAAGAATGGATAATAATAGTCAGTTGTAAAGCCCTAAAATTAGGGTATCTTATGCTAACTCTATTGCTTCCTTTCTTCTTGCAACAGGGCAACGAATGTGTCTGAATTTGCAGAGTAAGCTGTTAAAGCTATCACTCTTTCAAAACATTAACTATCCATGGCTCTGGGCCCCCTTGCTTCCCAGTTCATCCAAAATTGGCAGAGCCTTACTCCTACTGATGTACTGAGGACTGCTTCTTCATTTCTTTGCTGGAGCCTTGGAGGAGGAATGCTTGATAGCACAGGGAGTACAGTATGCATACTCTTCCCCATGACCTGGGGAAGGATCTGGAATTTCCTGATATGAAAGGGCTGTGGTTGTGTCGAAGGAGTAGGGCGTGTACTAGGTACTGATTCCTAAGGGCATTTTGTCATCTGGGCTAGAAGATCCTACATAGATTTCTTCTGGAGGTCAAAAGAAACCTGAAGCACTGTATTCTCCTGGAAAAAGATGTTTGCTGTCCAAAGGAGAGTTGAGAAGAGCAGGCCTTTGAGTATGCAATACTCCTTTAGTAGTGAATGAACACCAAAGTTCTCTTTTCTTCAAAATGCCTAGAGTACAGAGAGAGGCCAATTCTTGGGAACTATCCCTGATCTCTTTATCTATAATGCGTTTACTTTTCTAAGATCGCTAGGGTGGGGCCAGGTAGAAAAGGCAGAGTTGTCATATCTACGGGTATGTAAGTCCCATTAAATGCTTCCCGCAGATATAATCCTTCTTAG
The DNA here is from genome assembly GCF_015104395.2 of Macrobrachium nipponense. NCBI lineage: Eukaryota > Metazoa > Arthropoda > Malacostraca > Decapoda > Palaemonidae > Macrobrachium > Macrobrachium nipponense. The sequence goes on from NC_087219.1 coordinate 26,739,640, forward strand.
GAGGATTCGCTTTAGACCTTGGGAGTCGAGGGAAAGGGTTTGATTCTTCCCTGTTAACTTTTTTTTTTTTCCATTCCCGATTCTACTTAGCTATTCCTTCTTTCTCTTTCTATAATTATAGATGCGCTGAGTGGCCTGTTGGCTCCAGTGTTTGGACTTAAAACATAAATTCATAATTCAACCGATCTATTATGCCCTTGGAAAAGACAACCACGCATTCCTTCTCTGCATAACATTTTTATCAAAATCATCCAAGTCAGTCACAGGACTTACTTTCTCTTTTCTTTTTTGAAACACTGGAGATTCCACTATATTTCCTGCCTCTCTTGCTTCTTAAATCTACGAATAGTCATTTCTAACACTTTTGTTGCTTCAGATGTTCTTTGTATAGCCTTCGAAACATCAGTTACAGGACCTTCAAGATGTTTTTATCAAATGAAGTATTTCAGGAAATTATAGACTATTTCCTTGGCCTCAGGTGGTGGGTGAAGACGTTTACGGGAGTCATTTGGACTGGGCTGTCCATACTTTTCACAGTGGGTGATCGAGTGCAAGTATCCTTTAATGATATTGACCATGACCTTTTAAATCCTCTTAAAACCCATAGGTCCCCTGAACTCAGATGTGGCATCGCCGGGGAAAAAATATGCCATATCTTCATTTTCATTAGTGAAACTGAGGTTTTCACGAAGAATATACGAAATAAGATATATTCAAAATATCCAATGCAAACAAAGAATCACATTTTAAGAAATAAAAACTATTTCAATAGACTCCATGAAGCTAATATGATTACCATAACGTGAAAATTGGCAACGTATGATTTCTGCACAGGGCACACCCAAGCGATCTTAGAAAAGTAAACGCACTATAGGCAAAAAACAACTCCTCGAAGGTCTGTTACGTAATCTTCAGCAGGGTCCAAGCATTTCTTAATCTTACAGGCCAAAGCCCCTACTGACCAATCCCAGAGAGCTTACAACCTCGAAGACTCGGAAGATATTCTTGACCAGATGATCTAATTCCGATGTGGAAAACTGATCTTAGCAGAATTAAAGGCCAATCTCCTGGAGGAGTCTATAAGATCAGAGAAATCTCCTTAAGCGGAGGCAGACACACCCAAAGAGAGAGCTTCCCTTGTCTCATAACACAGGTGTCTCCTTGAAGAGAGCCTCGAAGGAGGGAAATTATAGTTAACCTTCCCTTGCTTTCTCTTCTCCGAAAGCCAAAGGTTAACTTCCTTCAAAGCTTTTTGAGCAGAAGACAAGAGCACCAGACGAGGTAAGTTGTCCATCATATAGGTTGAAGGTGGAGAAAGAGCTGCTGGCGAGAAGAAACTAGGAAATTCACTACAAAATAGGGAAGCAGCGAAGTGTAGGCTGTGCTATGAACTGCTCTTGGTTCTGAAGGTTCTTAATACTTTTAAAAGAACAGGACTGGAATATCTGGCAGAAATTGAGGCAGACAAAGGAAAAAGGTTGCCTTAAAATTAATTTATTATAAACAAAATTTGTTCATATTATGTACATTTTTACAAATGAGTCAGTAACGAAACATAATGAACAAATATAAAGAGTCATTACCAAAAACATTACAAGCACAAGCAGCAGAAAAGAAAAACATTACAAATGACCAGTACAATAAGCATTAAACAGCACAATAGGCATATGACAGCACAATAAGCATTATACAAGAGTCAATAGGTAAAATCAAACCTATAAAAATATTATAAGAGCTGCATAATAAACATTACCAAAAATCAATATCATACAAAGTCATGCTAGTCCCACAATAACCATCATCAAAAACACTATATAATGAGATCTTTGTCTCAATAAAATACCCACGTCCTGACAGACAAACTAAGGAGAGTTGTCAATACAGAACATACTGTCAACTGAGATGAAACCCGACAGACAATTAAGATTTCTTGAGTCATCAAGATAGCTACATGCTGCCCTACTGGAACAAAATACCAATGAAATGTACACAGTCAAGTCGTCAAAGAAGCCACTTGCTGCTGAACAGGAACAAATCCATAAACCAGGACGGGTCATCCTCCAACATGATGAGGTCATGAATGAAGCATGCTATCTCTCACCTTCAGGTACGCATAACTGAAGCTGCACCAAAAATGACTTCAAAGCTGCTGAGCTACTGACTGCGCTACCTGTTACTGTCTGACAATGTCAGAATTCGTCCAGCAGAAGTCAACTAGCCAAACACAAAAAACCAGCACCACTTGTTAAGTAGCAAAATGGAAACAATCAGCAAATGATTGTGCCAAAACAAAACAACCGTTAAAACCTTACAACTGTAGGGGGAGTCTCCTTCTCTACTTCCTCCTCTTCTTCCGCCGAAGATACAGGAGACATATCTTTTCGTGGCTGTGCAGACAGCTTAGTATTATGCATAAAACCTAGAATACTGTCCAGCTTATTCGGAATGGCTGCTATAGACGAATCCATAGATGTGGCAACATGAAGTCCTGTAGGTAGAATATGTCCTGCAGCGCTTGTGCAAAAGCTGGTTGTTGAACAACACTACTCTGATCATGAGGTGCTGATGGGGACTGTGGGACCAATGGGAGCTCCAACGCCAATGGGAGCTCCTGCATCAGTGGGTACTTATGAGCCAATGCACTCTTGTGCCTATAAGAGCTCTTGGACCAAAGGGAATTCTGGCCCCAATGGGCACTCCTGCACTGACATATTCACTGGAGCTACAAGAGTTACCTACTGCTCTGGAAGGATGCACAAGTGCCAACAGATGCTCAGGTGCAAGACGTTTCCTACAGCTAGAGGCAC
>NC_087219.1:26742946-26757959 GCF_015104395.2 Macrobrachium nipponense
CCCATGGAAATCATTCACAAATTGAGGACAAATTTTCTTCCAGACACCATTCATGTTTGTTTGCTTAACCTCCTCCCAGGAATTAGCAATGTTCTTTACAGCATCAAGGATGTTGTAGGATTTCCAAAAGTCCTTCAGAGTCAAGTCCTTCTTGGTTTCAGTTGCCTGTAAAGCCATAGCAATTGTCCTTCGTAGGTAGTAGGCCTTGAACGAAGCAATCACTCCTTGGTCCATAGGCTGTAAAAGGGCCGTGGTATTAGGTGGAAGGTAAACCACCTTGACATTAGGGTTGAAGTCTCCCAGCTGGGCAGGGTGTCCAGGGGGCATTGTCCAGCACTAGCAACACCTTAAAGGGGATACCCTTGGAGGCGCAATACCGCTCCACACTTGGAACAAAATGGTTTACGAACCAGTCCTCAAACACTGCAAGTGTCACCCATGCCTTTCTTGTTGGACTTCCAAATTACTGGTAGTTGACCCTTCCAAATGCCCTTGAGTGCCCTTGGATTTTCAGCCTGATACACCAACAAGGGCTTCAGTTTGAAGTCGCCAGCAGCATTACCCCCCAAGAAGTAAGTTTAGCCTCTCCTTGCTGGCTTTATGACCGGGTGCTGACTTCTCCTCCTTGGCGAATGTAAGTGCGGGTTAGGCATACGTTTCCAAAACAAACCTGTCTCGTCTACGTTAAACACTTGCTGAGCAGAATAACCCCCCTCCTTAATTATCTCAGGACAACGCCTTTAGGAAATTCACTCGCGCGTTTCTCCATCCCCACTAGCAGCTTCACCTTGCAATTTAAGGTTATGGTAATTGGCCCGAGCCTTAAAATCGCATAACCAACCCCTACTAGCCACAAACTCTTCACTTTCACTTCCCTCCCCCTCCCCCTTTTCTTTTTTCAACGCTCAAACAATCTTTTCGCCTTCTCCTGATCACCATAAGGCTGACTGGGATACGCCGTTGATTTTGGTCTTCCAAAACCAAAGCACCAATAAACCTTTCCTTTCAATTATTAGACCACTACGCTGCTTAGTTATCACTGTCGCTTTCATAGGAGCAGACCTTTCACATGTTCAACGATGCGCCTCTTTATCTTGATAATGGTAGCAACGGTCGAACGGCTAAGGCCAAGCGAGCGGCCAATGTTTGTTGGCGTTTCTCCCTTCTCAGATCGCTTTATAATGTCCACTTTAATTTCCATGGTGATGGCCTTTCTTTTCTTCGATGCACTACCATCAGAAGAGTCCGCCTTGCGCTTGGGAGCCATAGCAAAGAGCAAAAAGTTACAAAAACGATACAACACGAGGGAGAGAGAGGCAGTGTAAACAACCAAAATGGCGTATGGGCGAGGAATGAGCGTAGCGAAGCGACGCCGTCCTCTCCCCCACAAAGCGTATTCTTCCGCCGTCGCGGGGGTCCCGGAACTAGTTCGCGTTTTGTTTCGTTGCTTACGACCGCTAAAACGCGTAAGACGGAACGACGCAAAATTATTTTTTATATTTTTATGGGGGTGCGTTCGTAACCACGAAACATCGTAAGTCGAGACCAGCGTAACCCGAGGACTTACTGTATATATTCTTAACAGATATTAAGATAAATGGGCGTCAAAGGAACAAGATGAATGCATCATTTTGGCAATAAAAAGGTTGAATTCACAGCGGTCACGTTCTTCTCTCAGCATGTGTCGGAAGGTTTTTCTAAGAGAGTAGAGATTTTATCGGAATCTATTATAAATATTGGACCTGAAAAATCTATCCACTCTGGGTCTGTCTGCGTGCAGACTGACCAGAAGTAAATATGAATGAGAGGGTTTTTCAAGGGAAGCTTGATAATTCCTTCAAATATGTTAAAGACATATAGTTGCTGCAGATCGTGCTAGATGGAAAGGGGAAACTGTCCTCTTCCGATACCTCTGTGAACCACATAATGGTTTTCTTCCCTTTCAGGGGGAAGAATCACCTTGGTATTTTATGCTATCAATGAACACAGTAAAAGATATACTGTGTCTCGACAAAGAATATTAGAGATAGTAGAGAATTAAGATCTTCGGGATCTTATACAATACCTCTATACGATAAGAGTAGGAGATCTTATACTTAGAATGGGATCCTAATTTGGGCCTCAGATTCCGTGTTCCGTCAAGATGGAACTGCTCCTCATCAAATGTTTCTCTTGGTCCTAAATGATCAAAAGGACAAGTGAAATTTTGGGCTTTAGAATCTGGAATCAAATTCTATGAAGACTCGGCAATGGGTTCTGGCCAGCATAGTATGTTTGGCAAAAGAACTAAAGCCTTTTATTCCGGGATCAACGCTTTCAGATAGAGGTTTCGTTGTCCTGGTAATGTATTTACGTTGTCATCTACAGAAGAAGACAAGGTTTAAACGTTTACTGACAGAGTCTTGGTAATGTGATGAGGGCTCAAACTACTTCCCAAAAGGTTCAGAGAGATACATTAAAGAGCTAGATATCAGGAGTCCTACCAATTTCAGCTCAGAATCTCTTTAAACTTCCAGGCTCCTTCCCTTCCTTCGGGCAATAAGGATCCTCCTCGGAGGAAGACTTGTCTCTCGGACTTTTAGATTTCCTATCTTCTACTGGATGAGCTGACTAAAATCACCCCTTCCCCTTGTCACATCCCCCCTTGCCGGAAAGGCCAAAAGCTCAAAGTGAAAGAATTTCTTCCACCCTTCTCCAGTCTCCTGATAAACGATGGTGGATCTTCAGGACTTTCGGACAATGTAGCGCCAGTCAGGCGCCAAATGCCAAAACAGGCGTGAAGACGCCAGAGAAAGACAGTCAATATGAACACTGTCATTGTCTGATGATGGAGAGAGCGGGCCTCCAAACCTGGCGCAGTGCGCTAGAGGCGAACAAATCGGGATAAAGTGTCCGATGTGGACATCGCCAGTTTTCCTCGAGACTCTTAACAAGCTCAAAGCTCCAGCAAGTGGGGAGAAGTCAGCCACGCGCCAGGCGCGAGGCTCCAAACAGGTGCAAGGCACTGGCAAGGTGCGAGGCACCAGCCAGGCACCAGGCAAACAGGATGCGCCAACCAGGCGCAAGGAGCCAGGCAGGCGCAAGGCGCCAGCCAGGGCGAGGCGCCAAGCAGGCGCGAGGCGCCAGCCAGGCTCTAGGCTTCATCCAGATGAGATCCAGTTCAAAGAAAGTCCTAGTCTTCTTTGAAACAATGGTGATCTCTAAAGCACTTCATAAGTGACTTGATGATACCTTCAAACAGCTGAGAATTTAAAAGCTCATGAAGTGCGAGCTTTTTGCAAATTCTTGTTCTTTTCGTAACAATATGTCAGGAAGACATATTAGCTTTAACATATGAGAGATGCAACTATGTGTTGACTGCTCATTACACGAAGGATGTCAAGTTATCCTACGAGAGATCCTTCTCTCTTGGTTTAATTTACGTGTCAGCGGATACGTTGCGGGATAAGGGAGCCGACACCTGATCCTTTAATATAGTTGAATTTATTTCAACTTAGTGAATTTTATGAGGTTTGAAAGGAGTTTGGGGGATAACTCTTTTTCAATTCTAGCGCGAACCCATCATGTTAGGAAACAGGTGATCGGGATTGGTGTTGCGCTCCTTAGTTATGGCAATAGGCATAGGCATATTGTCATATAAGCAGATTAGCACCCATTGACAAATGCCAATTAGGCTCGACCGAGTAAGTGGATAAGACCCCCCATCGGTAGACCCACAAGAACTCTTGGCCACAGATCACTATCTTGCTAAGGCTCTTGAGACGAAGCAGACTCCTATGCAATAGCTAGGAGTCGACCTTCGTCTAGAAACACAGAGGAACCAAGGTCTATAAATACCTACAACATATGTTGTTTACCTGTCTAGTCAGGAGTTAGCTGTCTCTTGCCCTCCACCAAAGGGTGTCAATCAGCTATGTATATATCTGACAGGTAAGTTGAATGTATGAAAATGATATTGTTATGATACAATAAAGTTTCATACATACTTACCTGGCAAATATATACGATGAAGACCCACCCAGCCTCCCCGCAGGAGACAGGTGGAAGAGAGAATCTGATTAGAAAACGGGAATGGTTCCTAGTCCTGCCACCCAGCGGCAGGCCGGTAGATCACCTGACCTACCTGTAGCGTGTGCCGCGAAATTCGAATTTCTGTCGGGGACGACGGTAAGTTCGATAGATATGTATATATCTGCCAGGTAAGTATGTATGAAACTTTATTGTATCATAACAATATCATTTTTATAAATCATGGATGAAACAACTCAGTTTATACCAAAATCTGAAAGAATTGTAACGTTTAGGCTGTAGACCGAAGTCTGAGGCACTTTCAGTTATTCAGAGCTTATGACAGAGGAAAGGAGCTGGAGTTGTTGGACTACAAGAAAATGAGCCCCATTGAAAGTAAATGAGATGGCAAACAAGGATCCAAAGGTGAAACTGGGAGGAAACTCTCCAGTTTTACTGAGAAGTAACAGTAATGAGAGGCTGGGCATTGAGAGTGTGATTATTGAAAAGAGAGATTATTACATATTTGTATGGTGTAATTTCAAAAGAACTGATTTTCAGAACTGTGAATAAGTGAAAAAATTGACAGTAAATGAATGACTGGAATAGATGTTGAGGAAAAAGGTATTGATGTAGGAAAATCCATTCTTGGCAGTCACTGTTGAGTCCTCAAGGATTACCTTTTCCAAGGTCTGTCTAGAGCATGGGTTCCCAACCTGGGAGCCAAGGCAAGAATTTAAGGGGGCCATCGCAGTCTGACCTAGTTGAAGTTTTTTTTTGTTTTTTTTTTTTTTTTATATAATTCAAGAGGAAGATGGGAAGTTGGTTATGAATCCATTCTCTGGCACTCTTGACATTATTAATATTTCCAGTGATGTACATAAGTTCCTTGATCTCAATACTGATTCTGCTGCCAAAGATCTCTGTGAAGAAAAACCTCTGAATGTATTTTGGTGTGCAATGCATCAGTCATATCCAAAAGTTAGTGAAATTGTGCTTTAACTACTCTTGCCTTTTTCAACTACTTATTTATGTGAGTCTGGTTTCTCCACTCATCTACAAATTAAGAATTAAGAACCGGAACTGACTGGATGTGGACCCTGACATGAGATATGCATTGTCAGTGACACAACTTTGGATTCATCAACTGAGTGCAAATAAATAACCTCAGCCTTCCTACTGATGTGTTATAATATATAAGCAAAGGTTGACAAAACTTTTTTTTGTAAGTAAATTCAAATTTCCTGTGAGGATAGAGCTGCTGGTGATGGCTTTTCTTTAGTAGTGTAGTGATTTAATTTAACTTTAAGCAGAAATCCGTCAACTAATAATATATATACAAGTAACTAAGAAAATTATAATTGTCAAATTTGTAATAACTTTAGTTCTTATAAATAAAGCAAAGGTATTTTCTTCATTGGCATTTCATTTGTTTATTTATTTTATCCTTTGTTCATGTGTGGAACAAACCTTCAGTCTTAACAATACGTAGGATATTTCCAAATGCAGCTGGTAAACCGGTTAATACAATCGGAGATTGTAAGCAAGGAATCTGTGAGATTTGGCAATGCCTGTGCATACGAGGTGAGATCTGTTCGAAGACCGCTTCTAACCCCGTGATACCAAGTCTTTTCCTAACTGCCTTGGAGAGTAGACGCTTGCGCTTTGCTTTCCTCCCAAGCCGATTGTGTTTTGCCCATGTTCTTTCTTTCCATTGTGATTGAGTGTTTGTGTTTTGGATTATGGCTTCCTCTGAAACTACTTGTCCTTGCCTGCATATGTGTCCAGGCATCCGAGGATTTCCTTGCTCAGGGTTTTTAGTGGCTATGGTAACGGACCCACACACCACATGGACTAGGTGCAGAGCTAAATTTGTACTATAACAAATCCTTGTCTAGAGTGTTTTGCCTGGCCTAAGGCTCAGTGGAAGCTGTTTTACAGGAAGAGGGAGCATCGGAGAGTTTCTACTCTTCCTACTTGGGAAGGCTATGCTTCTCCTATGAGTAACGAGTCATTGGATTCTTCTTCTTTGTTTGTAGCTAATTCTGTCCTTCCTTTTCTTCAACTGATTTGTCGATGGAAGTATCGGGAGTGCCACAGGGTTATAATTTGTGTAATGTTACCTCTTCTCCTACGGGCTCTACATAATGCTCGTCCCGAAGGTGGGAAGGCTTCCGCATCACAATCTATTTGAAGTCTTCCAAAATGGCGGCGGTTTTATCCTTTTTTACTTTTTAAACTCTCACCAGCTCTCACCAAAGACTGACTCAAAAACACTAAAAACACAGAACTCTTAACAATCAACAGCACCAGCCGATAACCCAGAACCCACCAACAACCAATTCAGTCATTAACTATCCATACAGCAATTACACCTCTCTCTCTCTCTTCTCTCAGACGTTGTCAAATGGAACTCCATAACTCCTCCATATTTCCTCCCCTGTTACATTTGACAATGTCTCCTTTCACTCACAACACCCACAGTAATTAGCCTTCCGCAACACCCACGGATGCTCAGATGCAGGTCCCCTGGATCTTGTTTGAGGGCCCTCATACACACTCTCAGTTACACTGCCATCAACTTCTCCCAGATCACTTCCAGTCAGACTACCATTACTATCTCCCTCACTACCATCCCCCCAAATCCCATTCACTATCTCATCTACCCTTTCTAACTCTTGTCCGAACATCTCTCGTAACTCTGCCACCAAATCACTTACCTCATTTACTCTCCTGCCAAACTCCCTAAGAGACTCATTCATACTGCCAACTACATCCTTACTACCTGATTCCCTTCCCGGTGAAACTTCACTAAACCCTGTCAATTCAAACCCACACACGCTATATGTATCATTCCTCCCCTCAAGGTCATCTGTATTACATGCCTTATCCACCATTTTTACCCTAACACTAACCCCTCTATCATGTAGCTCACGTTTCTCCCTTCCCTTTTCCATCCCTTTCCACTTTCCTTACCTTCTTCCGCTTTCTTCCATACTCAACCAACACTAACTGCCGATCTTCCAGACCCATTTGCTCACTGACACTCAGCTCACATTTATTCACCCTCAACCACTCACTCATCGCATTCTCCCGAACATACTGTCGCATACTAGAGGACCCACCCAACTGAATCCCCTTTTTACTTAGTTTCCTGAATTCCCAGCCTGACTCATACTCGCCACGTGACCTTCCATTCCACATTCAACACACTTCGCCCGCTGTTCTTTACACATCCTAGCATAATGGCCATTCGTCCCACAGTTGCCGCAAACTATGTTCATACGGGTACCTCGACATCCACTAGCGATGTGCCTTGCCTGTCCACACCTATAACATTTAATATCCCTATCTTTCTTACACTCACTCACCAAATGCCCTCTTTGCCCACACCCGTAGCTCGCTCCTAATGCCCATCGACATTCATTCTTCCTGTGTCCTGGCTTACCACATCTATAACACTGCTGCTGCTCTCGCTCACAACTAACTGACCCTACTCTTCCAGCATTCGCACTCCATTCTCTTTTTGGGCTAACTGCACTCAGGTTACTTGCCCTAATGCTCCTATCTACCACTCGCTCTGCCATTCGCCTCGGCCCTTCCAAAACTGCCTCCCTATAGCTTCTAAACTCTGGTACAACCTCAGCTACTTCAGTCCTAACATTAACACTTCTACTCTCTTTCATACACCTGTCTAACTCGTAATCCTCTACTATTTCTAAAATGTCGTTCCACGTTAACCTTTCATTTGTCCATCGCATTTTCTCCTTACGTTTCAGATTTATAAACTCATATACACTCTCTGGTACAGTTGCCAACAACTTTCGCACTAACTCCTTACACTCATTTATCCCTTCGTCCCCAAACTTTTTCCTAGCTAATGTTTCTAACCTACAGACATACATCGACAATGACTCACCAACATTCATTCTTGCCTCTTCAAAATCTTGCTTTCTCCTATATCTAACACTACTCTTTATCCTGTTCGCTTGTTCTACAATCCTAGCTTTCACACTCTTATATGGCACATTTCCTACACTCATCATTACTCCATACATACTCAACAAGAATCCCGTCAAAAAGCTACCTAACTCTCTTGCCCAGACTCTCTTGTTATCCCCATACTTTGCCTCACAATACCTCTCATATTCTTTAAAAAAGTCCCCTATGTCCCTACTACCATATTCCTCATTGTGCACATCGGGGTACCTCTCTCATATACACAGCCTTTCGTACCTCTTACTTACTCTCACTCTCACTACTTCCATTCTGACACCTATTTCCCTCTTCCGAATACAGCGAATCCACTTCCATACTCACTTCCATACCCCTGACTACGCTCTTCTTAACCTTCTTCTTTCTACCTACCTGTTTTCCACTCACCGCTATCCAAATCACTCTCAGCCCTTTCCCCAATGTATTCTGACCTAGTCTCATCCTGTCCATCACCCTTACTAACCTTCTTTCCCTTAGTCTTCTTCTTTTCCTCAGCCACTTTCTTATTCTTGTCCTCAGGTTTATCCTTATCCTGTGTCTTCCCCTTCTTTCCCTTACCTATCACAGCCAAATAACCTTCGTCACTCGTACTCTCATCCACTCGCTCTTTCGCTTCCTTTACCACTCCTGGCCCGTCAAAAGACCCAGTAGGCCTACCTCCTACAGCTCCCTCTCCCACGAATTCCTTCATCATTTCCTGCATCATCTCTTGCACTGCATTCACATTGCCCCCAATTTTTCATCCATTTTCTCAACCATTCTCTCTTCCACTCCTTTCACCTCTTCTTTCATTTCCACTTTCGCACTCCTTAGCATTCCTCTCATTTCCTCTAACTCCCTCTTTTGCTCCTCACACTCTACCCTCAACCTCTCATTCTCTACTTCCAACCTTTCCTTAGCTTCCCTCGCTAACCTCAGCTCCTCCTTCAGCCTCTCTATCTCCTTCAACCCTTCCATCCTCACTTTCTCCACCAATCACACAATTCAATACCCCAATTGCCCTGCAGCTGCCGCACCAACAGTCCCTGTTCAGGCGCCAAAAAATAATGTGGCGGAATCACAAGCTAGAAAAAAAACAAGTGGCAAAACCCTCCCCACATTAACCTAATCGATCCAGCTGCCAAACCCACCCTCAGTCACGCTTTCTTCTTTACACAACAAAATACAGCAGGACAATTGACCTACACCTATACAAAAACAAAACACAAAAAACAAAAAACTCTCAAAACACAAGTACTTACCAATCAATCCAGTCACTCCGGGCTATCCTGTGCTGTCCACTGGTTGAGGTCACAGAAATACCAACAACAACACAAAAAATCACATATAACAACAAAACACAACCACACAACAAAAGACCACTGCACAAACAACACAACAGCACAGGCACAACAACTCTAAGCCAAAAGAAAAAAAACACACGAACTTAACAACAAGTAAACAACAGCAAAACAAGACACAAAACTCAACCAATTTCCAATGCCTTCAAATAACTGCTTCCAACACTACTAACTCTCACCACTCTCACCAAAGACTGACTCAAAAACACTAAAAACACAGAACTCTAACAATCAACAGCACCAGCAGACAGCCCAGAACCCACCAACAACCAATTCAGTCATTAACTATCCATACAGCAATTACACCCCTCTCTCTCTCTCTCTCTCTCTCTCTCTCTCTCTCCTCTCTCTCTCTCTCTCTCTCTCTCTCTCTCACAGACGTTGTCAAATGGAACTCCATAACTCCTCCATATTGTCTCTGGTCTTTTAACCACTGCAAAATTCTGAAAATCTGTCTTTACAAGATTAATCATTTTGAAAATGAAGGGACAGAAGGCGGGGACTCCTTGGTGAGCAACTTTGGTCCTGGTAAAGGGTGTCTTCTATAGCTTTTAATGTTATAGACACAGGTAAGAAGACTGTTTCTGTCAGTGGTCTTTCACATGTACAGCTTAGATCATAGTTTTTTCTCTCAAATCAATTAGATATCATTAATTAGATATTTACGATAGGGAGAGAAAATGTGCACTGATGCATCTAACCAAGAATTATTAGTATCTTCAGGGATGAGTATTGGAGTCCGTATCATGTTTTGATTTGAAGTTTTGTACTATTCAGAACTGACCAACTAGTGGTTTCTTGTAGGAATTTCAGCACTAGACCTTATTTGGGCAGCATTTGCATCCCCTCTCAGTTTTGGGTTGCAGGATGCGTGGTTAACCAGGGAGATAGTGGGACTGATGTTACTGGGTTTTTGTCCAAACACATCTTGATCTGAGAAAAAAAAGTTACATATCTACTGCCGGAGTTTTGCCGGAAAGATATAATTTCCCCTTTCCTTAGTCATATGAACCGTAGGAATCCCCAAGACAGCTAAAATGAGCAGTTTCATCCTTAAAACTTGCTGCCAGATGCATGCTACAAGTTTGGTACATGTCTGCCAACCAAGCAAATTTTCATTGTTTTTTTACTAGACTATACCCATGAGCCATACCCACTGGCACAAAATGAACTGAGCAGTTTGATATGGAACACTTGAACTGAGGGTCTTGCATAATGGCAGCCCAGTAGTGATGTAAAGAAAGTTGTTATTAGAAGCTAGTCAGTACATATTAAATTATTAATGAGGGACACCTCTGTAGTTCCTCATACAGTTTCCATACAGGCAGTCCCTGGTTATTGGTGGATTTTATGGCTCTTGTCTAGCGCCATAAAATTGGTAATTTACGGCACCATATTGCGCCAACTTCCGATCACTGGTGCCATGAGGCGGTGATAATAGAGTTATGGCCCCTTAACATACCTAACAGAGGTGCCAGTAACCAGTTATCACCGTGGTAAATTGCCGAGTTTCAGTTAATGGGGGTTTTTGCTTGTCAGCACCCCGCTGATAACTGGGGACTGCCTGTATTTGTAAATGATTCTAATAGAAATCTATGTAACTGAAGCCCTTTGAGCTTTAAATTAGTTTTGACAGCTGTATTTGGCTATATTAGTCCTTTTGCACTGGCTATGTAAAATTTTAATTTAAATTGTCATACCATTCGGACTATTAGCCTATTCACTAATTTGTTTAGTTAACCCAAGCCGCTTTTTTAAATGGCTTTAGGTTATTTAATTATGCCTAGGATACTGTTTATGTACTATATCCAGTTGTAGGCTATTTGGGCTAAACTACCACTTAGTACACCAATAATGGGATGTTTCCTAAGTTGTTCTCTCTTAGCCTAATATAAGGTATTGCCTAACCCAGATTATTCTAGATCAAATATAAAGGCTACATAAAAACAGAAAGTTACTTACATGTATACTCATAGTTAGGCTGACATCTTTTGGCTATTCCAAATTGTTTATATGTGCCCTTAGACTATTTGGTCAACTATATACATAAAACAGTAACTCTCTAATGTGAAACTCACTTATGTGAAATTTTATTGTTTGGCTATCACCTGGTAAAGGTTATTGTCTAATCCTGATTGATTAATTTACCTTTAAAGGTATGGGACCTAGTAGTAAGTATAGGTTATTGTCTAATCCTGATTAATTAATTTACTTTAAATGAAATGGTATGGGATTAACCAGGTGTAATTTGTAGCCTTCAAGATAGGTTACTACCTCATAGCCCATTTGTTTTATGTACTGTTTTTGGTCTACTATATGAAAAAGTAAATTACCAATGTGAAACTTTATAGTTAGGCTATTATTGGTTATTGTCTAATTCTGATTAATTAACTGTTTTTGGCCTACTATAGCAAGACTAGCAATATCAAACAGTCTATGTTATTGTCTAATCAATCTAGATTATATTTAATTCCCTTTTAAGGGTATGTGCACGATAATCTACAGTATTAAAACTGCTGAAGTCGTCTTTTTCCCACTTATTCGTACATTAAGGGGTCAGTTGCTTGATGCACCTTCTCCACTGCCTTCTATCAAAGGCATCATCCGTCACCAAAACTCTTCTCTCTATATCTTCCTTCACTTTATCTCGCCATCTAATTCTCTGTCCCACCCTTGATCTTCTTCCTCTAACAGGTTCCTCCTAAGCCCTCTTCAGTCCCTCCTTGCCATCATTTAATCCTACGGTCTTTGGTGTAAAATTAGACTTATGCTACTGCCTAAGCCTATAGCCTAACAGGTTATGTCTTTAAATATTACCTTAATTCAGGTTACATACTCCCTGATCCAGGTTTTTTTTTGTTCATCTTTAAGGATATATAATCCTAGGTTATAGGGTATAGACAATATATACTGCAGTCTGGCTAACATATTCTCACTGAATCTATGTAGATTGTAGTCTACTGCCTGGTAGGCTATTGTCAAAATCGTTATTTGAAAGGATTGTCTATTGTTAATAATGATTGAGGAACATTTCTTCACTTGAAACTTCTAAATAGAATGATAAGTTCTTCAAAACAATTTCTGGTTCTACAAATAGTTAACGATCACAAAATGTAAGAATTGCCAACAAGTACTGGTGAAAAAGCCAGTTTATGGCTTTTCATGCGCAATAAAATCTTTAATCTTTGGTCCATGGTCTAAACTAAAATATTTTTAACTGGAACTTGAAATTATACACTTATCTTTTAACTTTGATGTTTCCATGAACTTCGGTAATGAAATTAATACACAAAGAATGAAACTATCGGAACTAAAGATCCTAAATCGTTAGCGCCTATGTGTACTGGCGAAAAATGACGGTTTACAGCTTTTCAAGCACAATATAATAATTGTTTTACATTATAAACTAAAGAATTTTTAACTGAAATTTAAAATTGTACACTTAGCTTTCAACTTATGTTTCCATGAACCTCGGTAATGAAATTAATAAGTGAAAAACAAAATTCTCCGAGCAAGCCTAACGATCATAAATCATACTAAGTGCTGACATGTGCTGGTGAATTAAGCCTTTTATGGCTTTTCATGCACAATACTAAATCATTGCTCCACAGTCCAAACTAAACAATTGACTGACCAGAAAGGGAATAGTGGCTTGGTTGGATTTTGGTCATATATAAACAATATGACGGTGTGTATGCACATAACCTTTTCTTCTTCTTGCGGTTTTGACATAGGTAAACTGGGTATGTATTAGCATGTGCAGAGGATAATAGAAAGTGCCCTCTTATCGTAAGTCCATTTATACTCTATTCATATGTTATAATGTTTATCATTACAACACAACCAATCTAGAGAATTCTTTGACAGTAGTCTGGTCACCATGGAGCTCTGGATAGACCATAGAAAGGGTAAGCCTTGAAGAGGAGACAGCGACTACACTATAAAAAATGTTGGGAAATAAAATAGGGTAATGGTTTTGGAAAAGTACTTATAGATATTTTCTCACTTCAGATATAAATTTACTGTACTACATTTACATTTCCTGCCACACATGTTGAACGCTACATAATTTTTTGTTTTACTGTTATTTTAGTCAAATGTTCTTTGAAATTAGCCTAACTCTTGTAACAATTAACATCCTATTTCAGCTTATTAAGTATGGCAGACAAGTAGAGGAAGTGCTGCGGAAACACGTGCTTCAGGCAGTACAGACAGATGAAAGCAGTTACAGTAAGTTTTTGTTTCTACACAAATAAAACCTTTGTTTTTATGTCTGCAGTTTACCTAGTAGTTACATAGCTATAGTTCCTATCTGCTGGCAGCTAGAATTTTTTTTAATCTGCGGTACTGCTATTTTGTTTTTGTTTTGCCTAGGCGATTACCCCCACCCACTACTGGGGGAGAGAGGAACCAACTCTGCATGGAATTCAGTCGTTTCTGCCGGCTCTTACTGTAAACAGTGTTTGGCAGCAGCTTACTGTTTTAGAATTATAGACTTCCTGGTTGACTTTTTGGCGATTCGGTGAAGTATTCTTGTATTTTAGTAGCCATTTTGGCAATTATTATATAGTCAGGACTGTATTTTATCAATTTGTCTTACGATCTAGACCGTGACTTAGCTTTGTTTACTTTGTATTGTGGCAATGTCTTATACAAATTCTCCGAGTACTAGGTATGGCAGCAAAGGCTGCAATGTGAGATTGATTTAAGCTTGCTATGGCCCACATTCAATTTGTACTGCGTGTAGGGGTCAAACTTGCTCTCTTCAATTGACTTGTAGGGAATGTGATCAGTGGGATAAAAAGATTTGGAAGTCTGACTAGTCATATAAATAAATTAAAGAGATAAAAAGAGAAAGGCAGCTTCTAGGGCTAGTGGCAAGAAGCCTTTAGCTAGTCTGTCTCTAATTCTCATACTGTTCAGCCTTCTCCCTTACCTCTGACTAATCAACCCAATCCTAACTGTGGCTCTATTGCTACCGAACCCGATGCCATTGCCAGCATTGAAGCGCAGGGAGATCATAAATTTTCCATTATGTTACAAGCTATGGAAAAATCAGGAGTGTCTGTTAAGACCTTAATGGAGAAGGTAAGTGAGAAAAGTGAAGTGAGTGTTAGTGCAAGTGTTGTGGAGTAGGTGGCGGTTTGTCCCGCTGATTCTCCTAGGCAAAGGTCCCTGTCAGACTCCCCTGAACTTGGGAGAGTCTGTCCACAGACTGTTGATGCAGCCCAGCATGTGACAGAGCGCTATTGGAAAGGCGTCTCAAAGGAAGTCTTGTCTCTCTGAGTGTGTTGAGCTCTGAGGAGTCCCCTCCCGGGCGCCAATGGCACTTTGTGGACGAGTCTCTTTTGTTGAAAAGGAGGTCTCGCAATATTTCCCCTTCGCCTGTGCCTCCCATGAAGGCTAGTGTTCTCCAGGTGGACCAACGTCCTTCATGTAGCTTTTGGGACAGCCCCAAGTGTTTTCCCTAAGACAACCGTGTTTTAGAGGAACCCCTTGTGTATAAGAGGCTATTGTCCTCTTAGAAACATCTTCCTTTGTCAAGGAAAACATCCTCTGAGTGCCAGTCTGGTTGATCCCCACACTCAGGAAAATGTTCGAGCATCCATTGGTGTTTGATCTTTCTCCTGTGCCTCCTTCACCATCTGTTCTCTGTCTGTGCCTCTAGC
>NC_087219.1:26758459-26773912 GCF_015104395.2 Macrobrachium nipponense
GCTAGAGGCACAGACAGAGAACAGATGGTGAAGGAGGCACAGGAGAAAGATCAAACACCAATGGATGCTCGAACATTTTCCTGAGTGTGGGATCACCAGACTGGCACTCAGAGGATGGTTTCCTTGACAAGGAAGAATGTTTCTAAGAGGACAATAGCCTCTTATACACAAGGGGTTCCTCTAAAACACGGTTGTCTTAGGGAAAACACTTGGGGCTGTCCCTCCCAAAAGCTAACATGAAGGACGTTGGTCCACCGGACCCTGAGAACACTAGCCTTCATGGGAATGGCACAGGCGAAGGGGAAATATTGCGAGACCTCCTTTTCAACAAAAGAGACTCGTCCACAAAAGTGCCATTGGCGGGCCCGGGAGGGGACTCCTCAGAGCTCAACACACTCAGAGAGACAAGACTTCCTTTGAGACGCCTTTCCAATAGCGCTCTGTCACATGCTGGGCTGCATCAACAGCCTGTGGACAGACTCTCCCAAGTTCAGGGGAGTCTGACAGGGACCTTTGCCTAGGAGAATCAGCGGGACAAACCGCCACCTACTCCACAACACTTGCACTAACACTCACTTCACTTTTCTCACTTACCTTCTCCATTAAGGTCTTAACAGACACTCCTGATTTTTCCATAGCTTGTAACATAATGGAAAATTTATGATCTCCCTGCGCTTCAATGCTGGCAATGGCATCGGGTTCGGTAGCAATAGAGCCACAGTTAGGATTGGGTTGATTAGTCAGAGGTAAGGGAGAAGGCTGAACAGTATGAGAATTAGAGACAGACTAGCTAAAGGCTTCTTGCCACTAGCCCTAGAAGCTGCCTTTCTCTTTTTATCTTTAATTTATTTATATGACTAGTCAGACTTCCAAATCTTTTTATCCCACTGATCACATTCCCTACAAGTCAATTGAAGAGAGCAAGTTTGACCCCTACACGCAGTACAAAATGACATTGTTATGATACAATAAAGTTTCATACATACTTACCTGGCAGATATATACATAGCTATAGACTCCGTCGTTCCCGACAGAATTTCAAATTTCGCGGCACTCGCTACAGGTAGGTCAGGTGATCTACCGCCCTGCTCTGGGTGGCAGGACTAGGAACTATTCCCGTTTTCTAATCAGATTCTCTCTTCCACCTGTCTCCTGCGGGGAGGCTGGGTGGGTCTTCAATTGTATATATCTGCCAGGTAAGTATGTATGAAACTTTATTGTATCATAACAATGTCATTTTCATACATTCAACTTACCTGTCAGATATATACATAGCTGATTGACACCCTTTGGTGGAGGGCAAGAGACAGCTAACCAACTGACTAGACAGGTAAACAACATATGTTGTAGGTATAAATAAACCTTAGTTCCTACCTTTTTAGATGGAAGACTTCGTGGCTACTGCCCAGGAGTCTGCTTCATCTCAAGAGCCTTAGCGAGATAGTGATCTGTGGCCAAGAGTTCTTGTGGATCTGGTCGATGGGGTCTCTTCCACTTACTCGACAGAATCCTAACTGGCGTTTGTCAATGGAGCACATCCGCTTATATGACAACACGCACTTATTTAAGGAGCACACAACAATCCCGATCACCCGATCCTAACCCGTGTTAGTTCTAAGATTGCCTAGAGTTATCCCCAAACTATTAGCAAACAACCACTAACTCGAAACTCATACATACAAAAATAACAAAATTTTTGTACCCCTCTAATAGTCAGATGTCACTCGATTTTCAAATGAAGAGAAGTGAAGGCCGCCTGTGCGACAAACTGACACTCCCATACACCGAAAACCCGAGAAACACATCCGACAAGAGGGTTACGTACATAATTTAAGGATTGGTGCTTTCTCCTTTACCCAGAACCGTCTGTGCTGACACAAACGGACCTAAAGAAAAACATTTATCATACGTAACTCGCACGTCTTTTAAATAATGGGATGCAAACACAGAGTTGCATCTCCAATAAGTTGCGTCCAAAATGTTCTTTAAGTGACATATTTCTTTGGAACGCCACAGAGGTTGCGATTGCTCTAACTTCATGGGCTCTCACTCTTAAAAGATTAAAAGAATCATCTGGACAATTCTTATGAGCTTCTGTGATAACACTTCTAACAAAGAAGGCTAATGCGTTCTTGGACATTGCTCTCTTGGGGTCTTTCACCGAGCACCAAAGACCTTTATGCGAACCCCCCAACTGCTTCTTCCTGTTCAGATAAAATTTTAGAGCTCTAACTGGGCAAAGGGATCTTTCTGCTCTCTGCCCACCAAACTAGAAAGTCCTTTCACTTCGAAGCTCGCCTGGGCCAGGGATTCGAAGGGTTTTCATTTTTGGCCAGAAAAAGGGACTGAAATGAACAAATTGCAGAGTCTCCTTTGAAGCCAACTCTTGATCAAGGGCGTGCAACTCACTGATTCTTTTTGCCGTTGCAAGAGACATCAGAAACAAACACTTTCTAGTGATGTTACGAAACGAAGCAGTGTGAAGTGGTTCGAATTCATCTGATGATAGAAATTTAAGAACCACATCTAAGTTCCAGCTTGGAACCTTAGGTTCAAGTGATTTAGATGTTTCGAAGGAACGAATGAGGTCGTGCATCCTTATCATTCGTTAGATCTAATCCTCTGTTTCTAAAGACTGCTGAAAGCATACTCCTGTACCCTTAATAGTCGGTACCGAGAGATGCGACTTTTGTCTAAGAAACAGAAGGAAATCTGCAATTTCGGTCACAGAGGTACTGGAAGAGGACAGCTTCTTCGACCTACACCAGTTTCTGAAAACTTCCCACTTCGATTGGTACACTCGCCTAGTAGATGATCTGCGGGGGCTCTAGCAATTGCGTTTGCTGCTGGCGAGAAAACCCTCTCGCTCTGACAAGTCTTTCGATAGTCGAAAGGCAGTCAGAGCAAGAGCGGGTAGATTTTGATGGTACCTCTCGAAGTGGGGTTGTTTGAGCAGATCTATTCTGTTTGGAAGAGATCTGGGGAAGTCCACTGTCCATTCCATCACCTCTGTGAACCAAATTTGAGCTGGCCAATACGGAGCGATCAGAGTCATCTTGGTTCCTTCGGATGCCACGAATTTTCTGACTACTTCCCCCAGTATCTTGAACGGGGGAAAAGCGTAAACGTCTATCCTGACCAGTCCAGGAGAAAGGCGTCTGTTGCATAAGCCCGGGGATCCTCCACCAGGGCACAAAATGGCTTTCTATCCTTTTGGAGAGGAATGTGGCGAAAAGATCTATTTGAGGCTTCCCCCAAAGGAGCCAAAGGCTCTGACAGACTTCTGAGTGGAGTGTCCATTCTGTGGGAAGGACCTGGAATCTCCTGCTCAATCTGTCCGCTCTCACATTCCTCTCCCTTGAACAAACCTTGTTAGAAGAACTACCTTCCTTTGGTTCGCCCAAACCAAATCAGTAGATCCCTTGCCAGCTCGTACAGAGCAAAAAGAGTGCGTCCCTCCTTGCTTCTTGACATAAGCCAGAGCTGTCGTATTGTCTGAATTTATCTGCACGACTTTGCCTCTGACTAAGTGTTCGAAGTTCTTTAGCGCCAGGTGAATTGCTAAGAGCTCTTTGCAATTTATGTGCCATGACACCTGTTCTGCCGACCAGGTGCCTGACACTTCTTTGGATCCCAATGTTGCACCCCAGCCCGCCTCCGAGGCGTCTGAAAACAATGTCAGGCTTGGGTTCCGTACTTGCAGGGACACTCCTTTGTTTTCCCTTAATGGAATCAACCACCACTTCAAATGATGTTTTATTTCTTCCGAGATCGGAAACGTGCCGAGAGCTGACCTGTCTTCCAACTCCAACTTCTTCTTAGGAAGAACTGAAGCGGTCTAAGATGTAATCTTCCTAGGAGAAAGAACTGTTCGAGCGAGGAAAGGGTTCCCAGAAGGCTCAGCCATTCCCTCGCTGAAGTGCGCTCTTTCCCTAGAAAGTTCGATACTGTGGCACAGCCTTTCTTTATTCTCTCTTGAGATGGAAAAACTCGAAAACCCCGAGAATCCATCTGAATCCCCAGATAAACCACGTTCTGGCTGGGGATCATCTGAGACTTCTCGAGGTTCACGATCAATCCCAAAGATTTTGTCAATTCCAGTGTTATTAACAGGTCCTCCAAACACTGCTTTTGAGACCTGGCTCTGATGAGCCAGTCGTGCCAGGTACAGGGAGACATTTATCCCTTTCAAATGTAAGTGCCTTGCTACATTTTTCATCACGTCTGTGAAGACTTGAGGAGCCGTGGACAGGCCGAAACACAGGGCCCTGAACTGATAAATTCCTCCTTCGAACATAAATCGAAGGTACTTCCTCGACGAATGGTGGATCGGGATGTGGAAGTATGCGTCCTGAAGGTCTAGGGACACCATCCAATCCCCTTGTCGCAGTGCTGCAAGGACTGAGGCAGACGTTTCCATGCTGAACTTCTGTTGTTCGACGAATTTGTTCAGCGCACTTACGTCCAGTACCGGTCTCCATCCCCCCGAGGCTTTTGTTACAAGAAACAAGCGATTGTAAAACCCCGGGGAGTTGCAATCCAGCACAAGCTCTATTGCTCTTTTGTCCCACATCTGTTCCACCATCTGACGAAGAGTATCCCTCAGAACAGGGTCCCTGTATCTGGCGGACAATTCCCTCGGAGATGTTGTCAAGGGAGGAATGTCCTTGAATGGATGCGATACCCCTTCTTGATAATCGACATCGTCCAAGTGTTCGCTCCTATGTCTTCCCAGGCTTTCGCAAAATAATGTAGCCTGGCTCCTACGGGTGTCTGGAGGACAGAATTCTCACTTCCCTTTCTTAAAGGGACGGAAGGAAGACCTGCCCCTCTTATCGGTGACTTCCTTCTGGCGATCGGTCTAGTTGGAAGACCTCCTCGAAAGGGCTGTTGCTGAGCTGGGCGAGCCCCTTTCTTTTCCTCACTAGCCACAGGCCTATTCTTCCTTGAGGATTGTCTAAGGAGATCCTCGGGTGGCCTTTTCAGTTAGAGAATGCGGCGATATCCTTCACCAACTGCGAGGGAAAAAGGTGTTCAGAGAGAGGCGCAAACAAATAAGGCGGCTCTCTGCGAAGGAGAGACAGCCTTCGTGAGGAAAGCACTGTGCACCGCCCTCTTCTTTAAAACTCCTGCACCAAAGAGGGAGCATACCTCACCCGATCCATCCTGAACAGCCTTATCAATGCAGGCGAGGATGCTATTTAGGGTTTCTGGGTCGAGTTGTTCTTTTTCCTGAGATTTCTTGGCCAGAACCCCAAGAGACCAATCTAAGAAGTTAAAAACTTCTAAAGTGTGAAAAAAGTCCTTGATAAGGTGGTCCGTTTCCGAAAAGCCCCCATGTTACCTTCGCTGCATTCAAGGCGTGCCTTCTCGACGAATCCACCAAACTCGAGAAGTCTGATTCAGCTGAAACAGACAGAGACAATCCCATATTCTCTCCCGTTTCGTACCAAATGCCTCTCCTCCCTGTAAGTTTAGGGGGAGGCATACAAAAGACCGTCCTTCCCAACTCCTTCTTCTTCTTGAACCAGGAGTCAAGAGATTGTAGAGCCCTCCTCATAGATATAGCAGGCTTCATTTTAAGGAAAGAGGAAGACTTGTGTGTTTTCGTGCTCGAAAACAGAGAGTGGAGAAGGTGGGGGAGCAGCTGGCGTCAAAGAGTCTCCATATCCTCCAATAGAAGGGACGAAAGAACTTTATAATTCGAAGATCCTTCCTTCATTTCGTCCTCCGAGGCATCTTCTGGGTTGATAGGCTCGGAAGGAGAAGGCTCCCTTCTTTCTTCTGACTCTTCTCTTACTCTCTTACGAGTGTCAGGCTCTTCATACGAGGAATGCGCTGGTGTACAGCAGGAGTACCTCGCCTGGGAGGAGTAACGTGTTTGGAATACTCCTGGCGCTTGGCAGGCGCAGAGCGCCTCGAATACTCCCTGGCTTCTAGTAGGCGCATTTTGTTCAGAATACTCCTGGCGCGTGGTAGGAGTATTAAGTCCAGAATACTCCTGGCGCCTGGGAGGAGTTATAAGCTTCGGAATACTCCTGGCGCCTGGGAGGAGTATTAAGTCCAGTACTCCTGACAACCTGGTGGTATGGAGTATAAGCTTCGGAATATCTCCTGGCGCCTGGGGGAGGAGTATTGCAGTTCAGAATTACTCCTGGCGCCTGGGAGGAGTATCCTAGGCCCGGACGACCTTCCGGGTCGGCGCTCTGTTAGGAGCACGTCGTTCCAAATACTCCTGATCCTTAGCATGCGTCTGATGTTTAGTAGGAGTATTGATTCCGGTAGGCGCTTCCGTCTCACAAGCGCTCTACTCCTAACAGGATCTTCCTCTTCAGCTAACTCTTGGCGCTTGATTGAAGATCTTGAATGTTGTACTGGCTCGTTGCGCCTACTCGGAGCCTGGCTTCTGGTTGGCGCCCTACTCTTGACAGGAGTAACTTCCTTCTTACTTCTCTCCTGTCTAGCGCACCGCTCCCCCCAGAGATGGCCGCCTGTGCGACAAACTCCCCTGAAGGATGCGTCGCGCCCGACAGGAGATAGGTATTTAGATCTTTTAATAGGAAGCCTATCATCCTTCTTACGAGTAGGCTCCTTATAACGAGTTCCTACTAACAAGGCTAATTGCTCTTGCATATTCTTCAAAATTTCCTGGTTGAGGAATCTTCCGAATTAGGAGAGGGAGATCTGGAAGGCGCTCTAGGATCTCTTCCAGACCCAGAGTCTGAATGTATTCTCGCCTTCTTTATTACCGAAGGCGCTCCTCCTTCCGAGAAGCGCTCGGGACTCGAATTGAGCTCATGCTCTTTCATACTCCTCTTCAAAGGACGGGAAAGATTCGACTCCTTCCATCCTCTTCTCGGAGAAGGCGAACTAGACGACGAAAAGCACTCTCGAAGGACGCTTTTCCTATAGCGGTCCTTGGCAGTCGATACGATCGATTCTGCCGAAGGGACGCCTGATCGTTGGGGATTCTCCACAACCCCCGTACGGCTTTCGACTTTCCTTCTCCTCCGGGCCAGGGAGCTTGGAAGAGGTCTAGGCCTGGGAGCGTCGCAGAGACGACCAGACGCCCCCTCCACTACACTGGGGACACTAATATCACTACCACATTCACTTTCCTTACCTTCCAATGCTGCGACTTTTTCCTGCATTTTCTAGAAGGGAAGCTCTAAGTTCTGCTATTTCCGAAGCAGAAACTAGAGGATTAGCAATTTGTGAACGGGCTGAAACAGAATGGTCATGATTATCATAGGAAGAAGCTACAGAGCTAGATAGTAAATCATGAGAGGCAGACATTCTGCGGGTTTATAAGCCGCCTTCCTCTCTCTATCTTTCTCTAACTTCTTCAAGTAAGAAGTTAGATTCTTCCATCTTGTGCACTCAGTTTCTCACATCGTTACACGTATTCTCAATCGAACATTCAACCATTCTACACCCCCTACAAATAGTGTGAGGATCTACCGAAGCTTTCGGAATCCTCACCTTACAGCCCTCATTCACACACACTCTGAAACTAACACAGAATCAGACATATTCACAAATTCCAAAAACCAAGTCCAAAAAACAGTCCACGATAGCGAATGCCAAACAACGATCCAAGTACGTCACCAAATATCAGCGAGAGATGATCAAAAAGCTTTGCGAAAAACGAATTCTAGTCAGGAGGAAGTAACAACAATGTTGATACAGCCGGCGACAGAGAGAATCTGATTAGAAAACGGGAATAGTTCCTAGTCCTGCCACCCAGAGCAGGGCGGTAGATCACCTGACCTACCTGTAGCGAGTGCCGCGAAATTTGGAAAATTCTGTCTTGGGAAACGACGGAGTCTATAGCTATGTATATATCTGACAGGTAAGTTGAATGTATGAAATGAATGTGGGCCATAGCAAGCTTAAATCAATCTCACATTGCAGCCTTTGCTGCCATACCTAGTACTCGGAGAATTTGTATAAGACATTGCCACAATACAAAGTAAACAAAGCTAAAGTCACGGTCTAGATCGTAAGACAAATTGATAAAATACAGTCCTGACTATATAATAATTGCCAAAATGGCTACTAAAAATACAAGAATACTTCACCGAATCGCCAAAAGTCAACCAGGAAGTCTATAATTCTAAAACAGTAAGCTGCTGCCAAACACTGTTTACAGTAAGAGCCGGCAGAAACAGACTGAATTCCATGCAGAGTTGGTTCCTCTCTCCCCAGTAGTGGGTGGGGGTAATCGCCTAGGCAAAACAAAAACAAAATAGCAGTACCGCAGATTAAAAAAAATTCTAGCTGCCAGCAGATAGGAACTATAGCTATGTAACTACTAGGTAAACTGCAGACATAAAAACAAAGGTTTTATTTGTGTAGAAACAAAAAAAACTTACGGTTAACTGAAAACTGCTTTCATCTGTCTGTACTGCCTGAAGCACGTGTTTCCGCAGCACTTCCTCTACTTGTCTGCCCATACTTAATAAGCTGAAAATAGGATGTTAATTGTTTACAAGAGTTATTGGCTAATTTCAAAGAACATTTGACTAAAATAACAGTAAAAAAAAACAAAAATTATTATGTAGCGTTCAACATGTGTGGCAGGAAATGTAAATGCTAGTACAGTTAAATTTATATACTGAAGTGAGAAAATATCTATAAGTACTTTCCAAAAACCATTACCCTATTTTATTTCCCAAACATTTTTTTAGTGTAGTCGCTGTCTCCTCTTCAAGGCTTACCCTTTCTATGGTCTATCCAGAGCTCCATGGTGACCAGACTACTGTCAAAGAATTCTCTAGATTGGTTGTGTTGTAATGATAAACATTATAACATATGAATAGAGTATAAATGGACTTACGATAAGAGGGCACTTTCTATTATCCTCTGCACATGCTAATACATACCCAGTTTACCTATGTCAAAACCGCAAGAAGAAGAAAAGGTTATGTGCATACACACCGTCATATTGTTTATATATGACCAAAATCCAACCAAGCCACTATTCCCTTTCTGGTCAGTCAATTGTTTTAGTTTGGACTGTGGAGCAATGATTTAGTATTGTGCATGAAAAGCCATAAAAGGCTTAATTCACCAGCACATGTCAGCACTTAGTATGATTTATGATCGTTAGGCTTGCTCGGAGAATTTTGTTTTTCACTTATTAATTTCATTACCGAGGTTCATGGAAACATAAGTTGAAAGCTAAGTGTACAATTTTAAATTTCAGTTAAAAATTCTTTAGTTTATAATGTAAAACAATTATTATATTGTGCTTGAAAAGCTGTAAACCGTCATTTTTCGCCAGTACACATAGGCGCTAACGATTTAGGATCTTTAGTTCCGATAGTTTCATTCTTTGTGTATTAATTTCATTACCGAAGTTCATGGAAACATCAAAGTTAAAAGATAAGTGTATAATTTCAAGTTCCAGTTAAAAATATTTCTGGGCTCAGCTCGTGTCGCT
This sequence comes from Macrobrachium nipponense, assembly GCF_015104395.2. NCBI lineage: Eukaryota > Metazoa > Arthropoda > Malacostraca > Decapoda > Palaemonidae > Macrobrachium > Macrobrachium nipponense. The sequence goes on from NC_087219.1 coordinate 26,767,905, forward strand.
GCGCGAAATATCCTTTAATCTATTATTTCTAGGGTAAATGTACTAACACATACCAGAGAATAAATAAATAAAGAAAAAAGGTCAGTATAACTGACTCGCTCACTCTCCCAGAGAGTGTCGGTATGAACACTATGGCGAGTGAGACCACTACCACGAGCCAAATGCCAATAGAATTCTCCCACTACAAAATCCCCCAAGAGGAGAGCCGACCCACAGAGTGGGCAGCACCTACTACTACTACTCCATGGTTCCATGCGGGGGCGGGGGTTTTTATGCCGACTGCTGCGCCTCTGGTGGCCATCCTTTTCAGTTAGCGCACACGAGACACACGTGCCATTTTCTTCTCTGTGTTTTTGTGCCCTTTCCTTTGGATTTTATTACCATGGAGCGTGCAGCCATCGCAGCAGCTAAGTTAAGTACTCAATGTTTATTGCTAATTGGTTTTTTCCGGCCCTGAGCACGTATTTGCCGTTTTTTAGGTATAAATACGGTCTCCAGGTCGGAAGCATGGCAGCATGGTTCTGCCTCGTGGTGGGTCCGTTCTGGGTCGCCCATACCCAGAACTTCCCTGGCTTTTGTACGCTCATTTTTTTATTATCCGCTTTGTTTAGGGTAAAGGTCTACACGGTTTTGTCATGCATGCATGTCTTTTACCTTATGTAGGCTCTTCCATCCAGACCCTAGCCACGGCTCTTAGTATCGGCCTCGGCTAGCTTTGAGTGGTAGACTTGCCTTCGGGTTAGTCGTACACTCCTGGATTTTTTCTCCTACTATTTTGTTTTTCTTTCTTTCATTTTTTCTTTGTTATTCATATTGTATATTTATGTGATATTGTTAGCGTTAGTTTAGGCGTCTGGCTCGCTTAGCCATAGGTCATGGCCCATTGGGCCGTTATTTGTTAGCCGCTTTTCAGCCTCGGTTGCTTTCCCGATAGCATCTTTCTGATCAGTTGGTTATGTTCTAGGCTTAGTTGTTGTTCTTATCGCCCCGTGGTCACTATGTGATCACGAGGCAGCCAGACGCCTGTCCAGTCACCTTGCCCCCCTCCCGCTCTTCCATAGGGTCGGGGGGGGGTGGCTAGGCCTGCCCATGCTCGCTCCGCATACCCGAGCCTGCCTCCCTCTCTCCCCCCAGGCGGAGGGGGTAGAGGGACGGGACAGACCCAGACTGGACTCGACCTCTCCGGCTTCTCGGTCCGGTCGGATGGTAAGGTGGGGGGGACTGGCCTTTCCCCCCCTCCGTTACTACTCCGTCGCTCCGTTACTAGCCCGAGTCTGTATGCCCCTTGCTCTTTCCCACCTTACCAGGGCTCCTTTACCACCGGAGACTGGCATCCAGCGGAAAGAAAGGTGCTAGTTCTACCCCACGGGGTGGACCGGAACTACAGTTCGGTCACTTTCTAACCTCTCCGTTTTCACTGAGTTATACACTCCGCCACGCACTGGACTTAGTCCGGTACGTTCGAGCTTTTAGGTTTAAGATCTATTATGTTAAAACTATTAAGTTTATCTTAAGTACCTTAACCATTCCCCCTCCCTTCATGTTTCACCGGATACCTCCGGGGTTTATAGCCTATTCAGGCGATTAAGGGAGGGGCTATGCCCGAATTTTTTCCGAGCTCCGGCATGCAACGGAGTTCTTCTGTCCTTTAGCCTTGTGTAAGTGATATTCTTAAGATACTCATGTGTCTTTCCACTTACAGACCACCAACTGTGAGCATCCGGGATGCGCCGCCACACTTCAGGACCCATGTGGACACGAAGTTTGCGGTTCCCATGCTCCATGCGCGACTCCGCACGGGGACATCCAGGTCTGGTACCATGAGACGTGTACCATATGTTACGATCTGGTGAGCCAGCTTTAGACGGGGTAAGTATACCATCTCCGGTAGCTGGTCCTCATCTGTTTTAGTGCTTAAGTTTTACATCAAGGGCACTCTACTTAAAGGTAAATTCAAGGGCGCCTTATAGCCCCTATAATTTTAAAGTTATGCTTTTTAAGTTAGTTTTAGTTTTAAGTTATTCTTAATCTAATCAATACCCTCTCTTCCAGGCGCCGGCCGTGAGGGTGGGAATACCGCACTGGCAAACCCTGCGGGCCTGGGTCGGCGGTTTCGGGAAGAACGCCGCCAAGGGTATGCCCTACATCCTGGAGAAAAAGGGGTTGGCGGTACTAATCTTCCCGGAGGCAAGGCGACAGGATACGTCGATCCAGTAGAGGCGGCCCAGACTATCGCCTTCATCCAGCAACAGCTGGCTGCTCATTGACTGACCAAGGCCAGGACATACTCCTCGGAAGTCGCGACGTTGATATTAATGTAGAACCTATGGTAGGTGTAGACGACCTGTTGGTCGAGGTAGGTAAGGTGGACACCCAAGGGATACCCTTGGGTGCAACTGTTTCTTCTACTCCTGCAACCTCTCCATCTTCCAAGGCTTTACGGGTGACGAATTATATACTCCTCCTGACGCTTCAGTTGACCCAAGGTCAAGGGTCAAGCAGTGAAAATCCTTGACAAAGACGTCGTCGTGTCTAAGAAGACGCTTCGGCGTCATCTTCCTCTCGTAAGTCTCCGGCTAGGAATCCGGAGCAGAGAGATCTAAAGCTTCTGGGGTCCGGCTCTAAGTCCTCGAGGAGTAAATCCTCCAGAGAGAGATCTCACACTCCGGCAGAGTCGTCAGTTCCGCTACCCTTGGTTCCAATTCAGAGCCACCCCTCCACCTCCGCAGCAGCTCGGCTTTGGACTCCAATGCTGGTCTGTTACAACAGGTGGGCGACCTGGTTGGGTCTCTGAAAAGTAGATAGAAACAGATGATCTCTCGGTTGTCGGATAGGATTACTTCCCAAGACAGCATTATAGCCGGACTGAGCCAAGCTCCTCTAGCCTCTCCTCCACCTTTCAATACAGGTGGAGCCCAGCTTCCCCCGTATGACTCTCTACCTCCGTTCTCAATGAACAACCCTTGGAGAGTAGCGTCATACGCCCCCTTCCAAGACGGACTCATTCTATCCCGGAATGTGGAACTCGGAGGATCGAGGACTTCGAGTTCTACCCGGAAGACCTTCAGCCTCCGTTCATCGGCTACGCAAGGCTCACCGCCTCAGCCATGACTCGGGATGATAAAGTACCAAAGGAGACAGTCCTCTATTCACGTGACCAGGCTCAGAGAGAATGGCTCAGGTGTCTAGAGGAGGACATGGATTGTTCCAATACGAAAATCCAACCTTTCAAGAGTCCGTTTACGATCTTTACGATGGATGAGAGTACCCGCTCCCTTTCCTGACAAAGATCGCGACGTCTACCATTCCAGCGGCCCAGCCAGAAGGGGGACCCCATGCCTCAACTGAAGGAAGCAGATCCTACATCTCCGTTACTTCCTTCAGCCGGAGAATGTGGAAGACTTACCTAACACCTTCTCAGCTGGCAAACTCAAAACCGGACTGTGCTATGGAGCAGTTTGGTGAAAAAGTTACCTAGGCTCCAGGATAGCCTTATTCAGGCTGAATTTGACGCAAATCGCGGTTAGCCAGATCTATTAATTCTATGGCTATGACCGAGGTGGCTACCATAGCCTATGGCTCAGAACCGCTCTTCAAACTTATGACCAAATCTTTGACTCAAACGGTACAGTCAGATATGTTTGAGTTTGCCACTGCTAGGACGAATTGTAGGAAGCATGTCCTACAAGAAGCAACTATTCGGCACGAGCCGAATAGGTTACTTGCGTCGAGCCATCTGGGGAGCAGACCTCTTCCCAGAAGCGATGGTGAAGGAGGTCCAATCAGAGGCTACGAGGTTGAACCAGATCCTTAAGGACCGTTGGGGTCTTACGGCCAAGAGGCGGCAAGATCTAGCAGCTAGAGGTAAGGGTCAAAGGAAACCCAGACGTTTCCAGCCCTATCAGAAAAGCAGCCACGCTTTTCTCAGCAAGTTCCGGCTGTTCCCTTAGTGCAAACAGCCCAACCTTCCACCTCAAAGGCTCAATCACAGCCTATTTATGTTATCTCCCCTCAGCCTCAGCCCTCCACCTCTTACGCCCTCTCTCCAGCTTACAATCAATCCTTCGAGAGTCAAGCTTCACAGAAGTATGACCGCTCGGGTAAGGGAGGCAGAGGTAAGCGATCCTTTCGTGGGAGACGGATGGGATGGTCCCTTTAATAGGGGAAAACATTCAGAGGAAGGGACCGGGGAGTTCTACCAGAACCAATGAGGAAATTTCAGGTAGGAGGGAGGCTGTTTCACTTTCGCCACCGGTGGAACTTCAGCAAGTGGGCTCACAGCATTGTGTCAAAAGGCCTGGTTGGAGCTGGTTAACGAACCCACCCCCATCCAGACCTTTCCGCCAACTTCCTTCCAAGGAACTGACGGAGTATGCGGAGGATCTCCTTCAGAAAGGAGCTATAGCGAGAGTCAAAGGGTTAAAATTTCAAGGACGCTTGTTCAGCGTGCCAAAGAAAGGCTCACAAAAAAGAAGGGTAATCTTAGGACGGTCCCGCTTAAACTTAGCCATTCGCTGCGACAAGTTCAAGATGCTCACGATCTCGCAGGTACGGACCTACTTCCCCGTGGGGCCGTCACCACCTCTATCGATCTTACAGACGCTTACTATCATATCCCTATTGCAAGACACTTCCGTCCGTATCTGGGCTTCAAGATAGGAGACCGAACATTCTCCTTCAAGGTAGTTCCTTTCGGGTCTCAACGTAGCACCCAGGGTGTTTACGAAGCTGGCGGAAGTAGTAGTCAACAACTCAGATCGCAAGGGATTATGGTAGTAGCGTATCTCGACGATTGGTTGATCTGGGCTTCAACAGTCGAGGAATGCAACAGAGCAACACTGAAAAGTGATTCAGTTCCTGGAATATCTAGGCTTCAAGATAAACAGGACCAAGTCAAGACTCACTCCAGAGTCAGAACTTTCAGTGGCTAGGCATTCAATGGAATCTATCCTCCCATACTCTGTCGATTTCCATCATCCAAGAGGAAGGAAATAGCGAAGTCAGTCAAGCAATTTCTAAGAGTCACAAACTGGCGTCAAGAAGATCTCAGGAAAGGATCCTGGGTTCTCCTCAGTTTGCATCAGTGACGAACATCCTAATGAAAGCCAACTGATGAAAGACCTTACCAGATCTGGCGCTTCACGAGCAAATGTCAGGTCCAGGGACAATTGTCTCAGTCCCTCTGATTCTAAAGAATCGACTTCGGCCGTGGGCGAAAGTCAAGAACTTGTCTCTGTCAGTGCCCCTTCAGTTTCCTCCTCCAGGGTTCACCATCCACACAGACGCTTCATTAAGCGGGTTGGGGAGGATATTCCCAGTTCAAGAAGGTTCAAGGAACGTGGTCACCTCAGTTCCGTCAGTTCCATATAAACGTACTGGAGGCAATGGCAGTGTTCTTGACTCTAAAAAGGTTACGTCCGCCAAAGTACTCCCACATAAAAGCTAGTCCTGGACAGCGCAGTGGTAGTACATTGTGTAAACAGAGGAGGCTCCAAGTCACGTCATCTAAATCATGTCATGGTAGCCATCTTCTCCCTGGCGGACAAGTTCAGTTGGCATCTCTCCTCCACTCATATAGCTGGAGTGAGGAACGTCATAGCAGATGCTCTATCCCGATCAGTACCTCTAGAGTCGGAATGGTCACTGGACAACAGTTCGTTCCAATGGATTCTTCAGAGAGTTCCAGGTCTACAGGTGGATCTCTTCGCATCTCAAGCGAACCACAAACTCCCGTGTTATGTGGCCCCCAACCTGGACCCTCTGGTCTATGCCACGGACGCCCTGGCTCTAGACTGGAACAAACTGGGAGAAGATTTATGTCTTTCCTCCAGTGAATCTTCTCATGAAAAGTGTTAAACAAACTCAGGACATTCAAGGGTCAAGTGGCTCTAGTAGCCCCAGACTGGCCGAAGAGCAATTGGTACCCTCTCATTCTCGAACTGGGTCTTCGCCCTCTTCGGATCCCCATCCCAGGCTCTCCCAGTCAGTACAAACGAAGACTGTGTTCG
>NC_087219.1:26774412-26806912 GCF_015104395.2 Macrobrachium nipponense
GATAAAAGGCGAGAAAAAGGTGGAGTCGTCAACACCAGAAGCTCAGCCGACCGTTGTAGTGTGCATTTACCTGTGTTTTGGCCTGACCTGATCATGAAGACAACGTTAGTTCTCTTCGGCTTCTTCCTTGCCTCAGTGCAATGCAACGTCTCTAAACTCGGGGTAATATCGTGACTAGCTTTATCAGACTGAATTGAAGTTATTTCAGCTATCAAGTCCTAATGTTTGGGTTTGAGGTCTTAACATAACATTGTTTTATTGTAAAGTGTTTCATGAATCGAAATCATTCCCCCTTTCCAGGAAAGGGTCTCTTCTTTGTCAATTTTAGGCGAGGGTTTCTCATTGCCTGAGGATACAATCAGCCATTTCTCCTGTTTTTTGCTCACTTTCCTCTTTTTTCTTTCATGAAGTGTGCAGGACAGGCTGATAAAATAGCTAAATTTGATTGGTGGATTATCGGGGAAGTGCCTTCATCTTTAGCTTATCTTTTCTTCCTAAGCATTTTATAATTCCAAATTCCATCCTGACTGTCCTCCCCAGTTGTTCCGGCAAACCTGGCGGATTTCCTTTTTTCCTGACGAGGTTATGCCGGCCCAACCTTGTCGACCAGTCACTTCTGGTGTTATTTTGATAGTATATGATCTAGTTTATTTATAATCTTAAGAGAATTTTTCGTAAATAATGTAAATTCCTTTGTTATTGATGGTAGTCTTGGTGTTACTGTTGTTATGAGTCTATGTATCAGTGTTGCTACTGATATAATGTTATCAAATTTAGTTCTTTCGGGAGGCATTGATCTAAACCCCTGGCCCTGTTACTCATTACAGTAAGAAAAATTTCAAAGAACTTTACGCAAATATTTTGAGTTAGGTCACATTTTCTTGGTTTTCAGAGCTGTGCCTAAAACTATGATTTTATGTTCTATGCATACACACACACACACACACACACATATGTATATATATATATATAATATATATATATATATATATATATATATATATATCTTGAAGTAATAAAAGTCCACACTTATGTAAAATGTGTATTAAAAATACATAAAAGACGGGAGCTTTTGTCTACTTGATCAGTAGACCTCATCAGCCGTACTGATTTTTCCTTTTCAAAAAATATACAAAAAAGTTACGAAGAACAGGCAGGATTCTGGAACCGTCTCCAAGGGAGATAATAACCATAATAAACTATCCCAATCATGTTATTCCCTCGTTCAAATATCTGGCCAAAAGACGAGCCGATCGTCGTGGTTGAACTACCTCCTCTGTGTGTTCGGCTGTTCCCTCGTCCAAGACTTCTGCATCGGCACCTGCAATGGGGGTTCTTCCTTCCAATGCCTGGGCAGGAGAAAGAGAGACAACCTGGGCAGTAGGAGTAGTGCAAACAACGTCTTTACTAATATTTACAGTTTTAAGAACCAAATAATGTAAATGATTTGTTAAAATCAAACACGTTTAAAATATTAATATGAGCCCCTTCAACTACTCTGTGTCTACTTCTTATTATCTTTGTAAATTACTCTCGCTCCTCCCAGTCAATTACATGCCCTAACTCTAACGTGTGTCTGGCAACTGAACTATATTTCGATCCCATCCTACATGATCGCTTATGCTCCTCTAATCTTATACCTAATCCCCTGCCTGATTCCCCATAATAACACATATTGCAATTTTTACACGGTACCACGTAAACCCCAACGTCATCTTTCCTTTCTTTCTCATGATTCCTAATCAACTTTGATTTTAACGAGGTATTATACCTAAAAGCTAAATCCAACCTATTTTCCCTATTCTGTTCTAATAGATAATGCACCCTTTCCAAACAATGATGATAAGGAAGCGGAATACACTGACTACTTTTGAATTCATATTTCCCGGTCGGTGGATTAAAAGTTTTTTCTAGCCTTGGTAAACGCTTGGTCAGCGAAATATTTTGGGTATCCCAGTCTCGTGAAAACCTCTCTTATATGTTCCATTTCCTTGTCTATGTACTGTGGATCACAAATCCGAAGCCCTCTCGTTACCATGTTGACGATTACATTAGACTTTAAACGTTGGCTATGGTATGAATAAAAATGAATGTACATTTCTGCGTTGGTGTCTTTTCTGTATACACGAAATGTAAAGTTAAAAGTAACAGGTTCATGGCGAACCAGAACGTCCAGAAATGGTAAATTATTGTCGAACTCAAATTCAACTGAAAAGTTAAGGGATGGAATCAAGTTATTAACAAATTCTAAAAAACGCTTAAACTGAATAACAGTACCTTATAAATTATAAAGATATCGTCAACATATCTGACCCATAGAAAAGTCAGATATGTTGGCGATATCTTTTTGATTTATAAAGGTAGTGTTATTAAGTTTAACCGTTTTTTAGAATTTGTTAATAACTTGATTCCATCCCTTAACTTTTCAGTTGAATTTGAGGTCGACAATAATTTACCATTTCTGGACGTTCTGATTCGCCATGAATCTGTTACTTTTAACTTTACATTTAGTGTATACAGAAAAGACACCAACGCAGGAATATACATTCATTTTTATTCATACCATAGCCAACATATAGTCTATTGTAATCGTCAACATGGTAACGAGAGGGCTTCGGATTTGTGATCCACAGTACATAGACAAGGAAATGGAACATATAAGAGAGGTTTTCACGAGACTGGGATACCCAAAATATCTTATTGACCAAGCGTTTACCAAGGCTAGAAAAAACTTTTAATCCACCGACCGCGAAAAATGAATTCAAAAGTAGTCAGTGTATTCCGCTTCCTTATCATTGTTTGGAAAGGGTGCAACATCTATTAGGGAAAAGGCTAAACTGCTTCATCGAGCTTTTGAAGATAGGTGATCTTCCAGAACCTCTTCTTACAAAATTTGCATTTTGACAAATGTGCAGACTACAGTAAATGCAGGCCAGTTTATATTCTACCCGTGTTCTCCAGAGTTACTTGAAAACTTATTTTTAAGACACTTTATAAGTATATATGGAATCTAAAGGATTGTTAGCTGATAGACATATATATATATATATATAATATATAATATATATATATATATATATATATATATATATATATATATATATATATATAAAGGAAGCGCTTAGATAGCCGCGATGCTCCTTCACACTTGGCATACCATTTGCAAGAGACCTTGCCTTGATAAGGGTTTTGAGTGCAGAATAATATAGTGATCTAAGACCTATTGTGTCTGGAGTTCCACAGGGTAGTGTTTTTGGTACACTTATTTTGAGTGTATACTAGTGATGTGGTTGCTGACCTGGGGCCGGATACTCAAAACAAGCCTTACGCAAAGGTGCCTTTTGACAAAAGGCGCCTTTCCCAACGGCTCGCCCAAGGCGCCTTTCGACGAAGGCGGAATTGTATACACAAAGATTTTCAAAGGCGCCTTGGACGTGCCTTTGCACGAAAAGGCTGCCTTTTTGTCAAAGGCGCCTTTGGATAGTCCAGCCAATCACATCGCCCGTATCATAGCGTGGCTAGAGAATGAGAACCAATCACGATACAACAGCATATCAGCTGATTGTTGATGGCAGAGCGATTAAAGAGCGGCACGATGGACCCTGTGGAAGCAACCTCCCTAATTTAGCATAGACTAATTGCCATACATACCTAGATTGAAGCGAGTTTTGGCTAGGCCTTAGCTTATGTTCTACTGTTATCTTCATGCTAATTATGATATATTCCTAGTAGGCTATATGTTAGGCTATGCAAAAGTATCCTATGATATTGCTTGGAAATGAATGTTTTAGCCTGAGCTGTGATGATATGCCTAGACCTGTGGGTATTGCATAAGTTGCCAATACCTATGCCTTGCCTAACCAGATCATTTTATTTTTATATATTTTACACAATTCTAAGAGATTTTTCATGTATGGCATTTCTGCCCCAAATGAATGTTAACCATTTAATCTTAGGTTAGGTTAGGTTGTAAAGTTAGGGAGCTTTTGAAGAATAGTAGTCCCACACGAACATGAGACCTGTTCAAAAGGATAAAACTGGGGTCCGTATTTTTAAAAAGGTCTTATCTACAAGACCAATTCTTAACCTAGGCTAACCTGAACCTAACATAACCATGCCTAGTTGTGACTCAAGTAATTGTTATGTACTCTATCTATGGTATCTGTCACTTTTTTTTTTCCTTTGATGAGGTAGAGATTTGGGAAGTCATCGATAATAATTACACAATTACATTGATGTTTCTTTTCCAGAGTTATTGCAGTAGCTAATTTCTGTATTATAATCTTTTGAGGTGGTGGTCCTCATGAAAGTTTAGCTCTAGAACCTTCAGAGGAAGTTTTGGTAAGATTGGGCCTACTGGAGGAAGAAGCAGTTGAGGCGTTGGCAGATGTTTCTGATATTTTTCAGGATATATTGTCTAATCAAAAAGAATTAAATGAAAGTGTAAAAGAATTAAATGGAAATGTAAGGGTAATAGCTGACAGCATGGTAACCATGACTGATATGCCTAAGAGACATTATGCATAATTTTTTTTTTTTAAGTGGTAGTACTTTTAATATAGTCTATACAGTAGTAAAATCTATTTTTTTTTCATACCATGCCTTATATGTTCCTATACCAAGGGTGCCCATAATGTGATAAATGTCATATACCTCTTCATTATTGAGATTAGTTTTTTGTAAGTTTTTTTGTTTAAGAGTAATGTGATATACTACCTCATTGTCTTATGCTAATCTCTCCATTATTTAATGAGGTTTATTTTTTTCCCCTGGATTTACTCTTATTATATCGTGCTTCTTGTGATCTCGTGTTATTGTGATAAGTTTAGTACAGCATTTGTTTATTTACAATGCTATTTCATGTTATTTCTCTATTTTGCCTATAAAGCATGTTTTCTTATTTATAATAGTATAAAATGATACCTCTGTGATCTCAGTTACCTCTACCTTATTGTAAGTTTTTATTTTTTATTTACTTTAGTATGTTATTTCTTTCCTGGAGATAATGTACTATGTGATACACTGATATTGCTATTATTAAGGGTCATTCAGTGATACAATAACCTATTTATATCTAAGTAATATGAACATCAAATTAATTTATTTCATAACTTATTTGTATCTAGGTGGCATTTATTTCATAATGTGAGTCACTGTATGTAGTACTGTACTTATCTCTGACCACTTTAACCTAAGTTTAATGTGCCTTATGAGTAGTACCATGAGAAGTGATGAGGCAGGGAAATTGCATACATATTTTCACCTTTGCATATAGTACATAGTATAAAGATATATTTTCTGTATTGAAATTTATTTAACAAGACAACAAAATATATTGTTTTTCTAGCACTGATTATACATGAACATTTTATAAGATATATGATAACTAAAGGTCAAAACAATCAGATTATAATATAGGAATTTTAGATTGTATATATGAAATCATTTTAAATAACACACATCCAATAACTTTAAATCTAACGTCTGCAGAGGAATATCACACTATTACAAAGCAATTAGAGTAACTTGCAAAATAAAACTATGTATAATGGCGTTCATTGACGTATACAAGAGGTAGGAGACATCCTCTTCTTACTTGTTGTCAATCCCAAAGTTGCCTTTCCCACCTCAAAGGCTGCTCTAACCAGCCCTAGCGCAAAGGCTCTCACGGCGCCATATTTCCAAGATGGCGGGCCGCACTCGGTGTTTTGAGTATGAGCCTTTCGAGTAACGGCCGACTGGAACGGCGCCTTTGCCACAAAAGGCGCCTTTGGAAGTTTTGAGTATGCGGCCCCTGGAAAACAAGATTTTTTAGTATGCTGATGATGCAACACTTGTGAGTGTAGTAAAGTCGCCAATTATGAGAAATGAAGCTGCCCTTTGTCTCGGTTGTGACATGGAGCAGATTAGTGTGAATAATGCACCTGGTTGGGTTTGAGGCTTAACTCCAGTCAAACGAAAACGCTATTAAAAAGCAGATCTCGTACAGCGGATTTACCACCCCATCCTCTGCTTCAGGTGGATGGAACTTTGCTGAATGACTTTGAAGCTTTAACCATTCCAGGTGTAACCTTTGACTCCTGTCTTCTAACTTTTGAGAAACATCTAATGAACATTTCAGCGAATGCTGCACGAAAGTTCGGTATTGTTCGTAAGGCCTCATATACTATTGACAACGGTCATCAAATCAGTGTAGCCTGTTTTAGGTCATTTGTACCTCCTTTGCTGGAACACTGATCTCTGGTGTGGATATCTGCTTCTGCCACAGATTTCTCTCCTTTAGATAGAGTGGTTCGTGCTGGCAGGAGGTTTCTGTCTCCTGATAGCAGTAGTTGTTATGACTTTGACAATCAGCCGATGGTCTTTTGTTTGTCACTCTTTCATGAGGCGTTTCGACAGAGGTTTTCTTTCACATTCACAGTGGATCCTTGATCCCCTTCATCTGCCAAGAGAGAGAGAGAGAGAGGAGAGCGATAACGAGAGAGAGAGAGAGAGAGAGAGAGCCGCAACCAGGTTCGCTGGACAGCAGAAGCCCCAATATGCAGAAAATATGCCTTGCTATTGAACGACTCAGAACCTGAGGAGTTCAAGCGAAGGCTCGGTACATTAATACCGTAATGTAATCAAAATTATACTTGAATAGTTTGCTTAAATGTTCTTTCTTTTTTTTTATAAATTTTTTAAGTTATCTGTTTTTCTAATAACTGATCTCCTCTTTATGAATTTCCCATCACTTGCTGACAGTTCTTTCGAATGAACGCCACATAATTCTTTGGAAGCTTGAATTTCAAGTCAATGGCCCCTCTGGACTGGTTCCATATGAATAGGGTTTAACCTTTGAATAATAATAATAATAATAATAATAATAATAATAATAATAATAATAATAATTATAATAATAATAAGAAGAAGAAGAAGCCAACGATTGGTCTCATAAACAAATTCGTAAGTGCTGCTGCAATCTATTTCTAGTTGTACAATTACTAAAATTTCGTTATCACCACCTCCTTTTCTCTAACGATTTTCCTTCTGTCTTACAGAAAGCCGAAAGCGGACATTCTGAGGACAAACCTGTACCTAAACCGACAGGTAAGTGACTCTCATTTTTGTTGACAATTTTGTAAGGTGTCACTACTCTTATTCTCTCGAGGGCCAGGAAGCCTCCAATAACGCCAATCTTTGTTTGTCCCGAGCTCTCCAAAGGGAACGTAAGCAGAACTGAACAATGCGCAGTGAAAAATTGGAAATAACATGAAGTCATTGATATCATCCTCGCATAATAATATGACTGGTGTTTGTTTTACGAGAAATATGTCTTTACTAATTTCCTTGGTGTTTTATTCGTGGATTCTTTTGTCCTGTGTATTCACTCTCATGTGATGGCACAAACGAGGTTATACTGCACTTACCGTAGTCAAAATAGAACACCAGGATCGTGAAGGTAATAACCGTTCATTACTGACGTCAATAGAGAAATATCATTATCATCATCATCATCATCATCACGAAAACTGCAAAATGTCTGTTATTTTACAAGGAAAGAAAGTTCCTTGTGTCTCTGTTCCTTATGCCATCATTTCATTATTTCAACACAGACTGGAGAGAGATAATATTCAGACATGACTCTCCTCACTTTGCAGATTGTAAACCAACCGACGCATGCATTGCTAACGGTGGCTATTGCATCAAAAATACCACGAAAAAAGACTGCGACGGCCTCCTGTTCCCAAATGAGTGCAGATCTGACCTCTGCTCCTGCTGTGTACAAGGTAAGAAGAAGAAGAAGGAAGAAGAAGAAGAGCTCCAAAAAAATATAAACTTCAAAATGTTTAAAGAGTCCTAAATTTTGATGTCAAATTTTACTTCGCATTCTTGCAAATGTTCTAATATACATTGCTTAGCAAAATTTTCCAGAATTCTTTTTCTTCTTCTTCGTCTTCTTCTTCTTCTTCTTCTTCTTCTTCTTCTTCTTCTTCTTCATAGTGTCAAATCTGTTTTAAAATTTCTCATGGCGCTCACGTACTTTAATAGTTTATATGATCCAAGATTAATCTTAGTTAAATAGCCAAGGATTTCAATGTTAGATACATTTCTCCATGGTATATTTTATAGTCACATTCCCTTCTTTTGGTTGAAATAAACAGAATCTGAAGACAATTGGTTTCACATTTTCTGAAAGTATCTGGGCTCACTGCTGTCTCCTCAGTAAGTTAGGAAATCGTTCAGCAGCAGCAGCAACTTACCTGGAGAGGTGCGACATCTCTTAGTCGCTCAGTTCTCGATTTCTGGTAGATGGACAACTCATTGCATTTTCTTGCTTTTCTTCTTTCGCATCGACCGACTACAGTGAAAAAGAACGAATGCGCAGCAGGGACAGACACCTGCCCCGCCAACTCAGAATGTCAGGACAAAGAAGCAGGATATGAATGTGCTTGCAACGCAGGCTTTGAGCAATGCGGAGGTGAGAGTTACTTGGCATTTCATACATTCTCACCTTTATGGTATACTATTGTATGCAGTTGGTGCTCAAGTTATCAAGATTGGTTTGTATTTCATTCCTCGCGGATTTTCTAAAGCCTCATATCAAAATGATATTGTGAAGTCTTCATTGTTAAGTCATCACATTTATTCCACTCTTATGTCATAAGTTTCTTTTGCACAAGTTCTTTCTGTTTCATTGTGATTTTATGAGAAACTTAGAACACAAAAGCGAGCTCAGCAAAACTGTATTTGCATCTCAAATTGTTGAGCAATGTGGAAAATATCTTTATTTCTCTTCCAAGTTTGATGAGAGCACTACTAAGTATTACATACGAACACCTCTAACGTCATCACAGTCATAGTGATAATTTAATATGGAGATAATCTCTCTCTTTGGTCATGAATGATTTTCTTCATTTTACCAGATATAAATGAATGTGACAGCTATCCATGTGGTCCAAACATGCGGTGCCAAAATACACATGGAAGCTATGAATGTATCTGCAACGCTGGATTCGAGAAAGTCAACGGTACTTGTGTTGGTGAGTTTTGCTTTCATGTTACCTTCTTCTTATAGGGATCCTAAACACTCTTTCATAGTCCGCCTTGAAATATCACAAGTGCTTCCACTTGGCTGGTCCCAGATATTCTAGCATAACTTTTAGTCCGGCAGTTGGATGTCAAAGTGGACTAGGATAAGAACTACATATTTTGTACTTTATTCAGTTGATTGTTGAGGTTCTTTGCTCATATTATATTAAACTGAAGATGGCCCTATTGCTATGGAAATGGCTCGATCTATGAACCTGTTACTTTATTTCTTTTCTAATAAGTAAGTGGTCGTCTCTTCTCTCTGTATTTCCTACTACTCTCTTCTATGATTTCCTTCAAACGAACTTACTAGTACACTTTGGAAGGTTGATGTTTAAGTCAATGGCCACTGTAGCTCTGTTCCGTCCCATGTGAGGATGCATTGCATCTCGAGATTCCCCTTCAAGGGAGGGAGACCTCTCAATATAAGCAAGAGATAATAAGAAAATCTGTCCACCCACTATAAAGAACGCATCAGGTTTTCCAGTGAATCTGTCGCAAAACCTTATCAGAGATCATATTTAGGCGGGTTTGTGGGGCACGCCATCATCTGCAGCAGCAGTTGATCTACAGACCTTATCCTTAGCGTCCTAGTTTACTTTCCATTAAGAATTCAGACATATTCAGTGACGATTAAAAGTGTTTATTCTTTTACTAAATTCTTGATTTATTCCCCTTATAAATGGCCTCTGGTTTTCTATATGACAAATGTCACACACGTTATGCAGGATCCAAGCAAGAGCTATCTCGAAAAAGCATTTAATGAACCAGAGTTTTCTTCTTGCAATTCGCTGACAACTCTCACCTTTCTTTCTCTTTTCACCAGACATCAACGAATGTACTAATACTACGAATCCCTGTGGACCCAACAGTGTCTGCTCCAATAGTCCCCCCGGAAGTTTCAGCTGCAAATGCAATGCGGGATTCGTTTTCTGTAATGGCACTTGTGTGGGTGAGTCTGGAATCTCATCAAGTCTCTGTTTATTCTGCCACATGTGGCAAGAAGGAAGAAGTTTTTAGAAATCAAACCTGCACACAATGTACGACATGGCTGCTGTGTTTTCTCAACCATCACCAGATCTAGATTAACTTTTATAATCCATTTTAGATCGCCTTGACTCAGTTACACCTTGAAAACAATAAAAAAGCATTCAAGTTAGTGAGTTACGATGCCTGTTAAAATGTTGATAAGATCACGATGAAATGGAGATGCAGCTGGCTTTGGACAAGTCCTTCATTCCTTCTCACAACAAAGTGGGTGACGACAGAAGTTTGATAACTAACATGACACAGAATCAAGGTCACACGAGGCTTGACATGTCCCTACCATGATATGACTTCAGTCCTCCAAGAATCTCAATATTCCTTCAGTGCTCGTAAGGAACAGAATGACAGTATCTGGAATCATTTCTCATGAGCAACTTTTCATGAGCTCATCTTAATTAACCTCCTCTTCTTCATTCACCCCCCAGATACCAATGAGTGCGACAGCAATCCCTGCCCTGCTAACACCCTTTGTCAGAACACGGACGGGAGCTACCAATGTATTTGTCCAACAGGATTCACCAACCAGACCGGCTCTTGCGTTGGTGAGTTTGTCTGCTCAGGAGATTGTTGGTATTGTGTTTCTGCAGTAGCTCATTTCCCTCAAGCACATTCATACTCGGTCAAATCAGAAAGCCACATTTATGCTAAAATATATTTGCAAATTTTCACTTGATTAAAACAGGAGGCTAAATTCATACACACACACACACACACACACACACACACACACACACACACATATATATATATATTATATATATATATATATATATATATATATATAAATTAATTTTCTGTTAAAACAGGATACGTTTCAGGTATAAAAGGCCCATTGAAACACTCTGGTTTAAAACTAAGGACCATATTCCGTGAACTGACTTCCACAATATCAAGTAGTCACTACTTGATAAAGGTGGAGGTCAGTCCACCGGAATATGGTCCTTAGTTTTAAACCAGTGTTTTAATGGGCCTTTCATACTTGATATATATATATATATATATATATATATATATATATATATATAATATATATATATATATATATATATCTGGTATTTGTAACCATTTTGCTTGATGCGATTGACTACTTGGTGTAAATAGGAAGCCTAATTTATGCACACACAAAAAATTGTTCCTCTGATACTGTAGCAGCTCATGTTCATGAATAAATATATACCACCTGGTTAATGAATCAAGATATGAGTTATTACTCTGATATGGTCTCATCTTGGATATTTATACAGAGGATTACAGTTAAAGAAATAAGAGATTAGTCAATGAAAGGTTACACGAACCAACACATAACGAACAGATATTATGTATAATAATATTATAATAATATATATATATATAATATATATATATAATATATATATATATACAATTATGCCTATATAAACATATATATGTATATATAGAGAGCTTTCTATTTTGTCATTTTTATATATAGAATTGATTTTGTTTTTATGAGCTATTCCTGTACGTTTTTATAAAATACCTGGCAATGACTTTTCCTACTAAATATGTTTCCTTTTCAGATGTCAATGAGTGCAATTCCAGCCCTTCTCCCTGTACGGACCTTGAGAAGTGCATCAATACTCCTGGAAATTATTCCTGCGTCTGTCAGAAATGTTCACGTGAGTCTCGTCTAGTACTATATATTTGTATATATAAATGCTCTCTCTCTCTCTCTCTCTCTCTCTCTCTCTCTCTCTCTCTCTCTCTCTCTCTCTCTCTATATATATATATATATATATATATATATATATATATATATATATATATATATATATATATATATACATATATATATATATATGTATATATATATATATATATATATATATCATATATATATATATACATACATATATAACTAAATCACGAAAGTTTGTTACGTGATAAATGCATAAATAAAGGTATAAGCCACGAAGGAAAGTGAAACACTGGAGTACTGCAAGATCTTTCGACTCAACGTCCTTTACTTAGCAGACCACTGGTAAGGAAAGGACAGGTTGAGTCGAAAGATCTTGCAGCTACTTCAGTGTTTCACTTTCCTTCGTGGCTTATACCTATATATACATATATATATATATATATATATATATATATATATATATATATATATATATATATATTTATATATATATGATAAAGAAGATCAAGGGCAGGAACACGAAGAGATTCACATTATGCTTTAATCCTACGTTTCGTGACAACATCGCCACATCTTCAGGGATTATTCTACAAAATAAAGTATAATATGTTAACATAAAATAAGAGCTGATCACAAGATCCAATAGTTGAAAAGTAAAAACAGTTTAATGGTAAAATTACAACTCTCATACTTAAATTACATGCACACTTGATTAAAACAGACCAGAAGTACCAAACAACTTACAAATGACGAGAACATTTAAAAATTTCAGCTAAATTACACAAACATGAAAGTAATGACAAATATCATAAAAAGTAAAAGTCATATATTCACAAAAACCACAGCCAAAAACAGCTCAACACTTCACCAACCTTTCAGCATCAAAGATAAAAACACACTAAAAGTAAACAACGTCAAGAGGCACAAGGAATGACAGAATAGTTAGGCTAAAAACAATGGGACAGCAGAGGAATGGTTGTTTAAAGTTCAGAGTTTCCAAAATCAACAGTTCGTTGGGTTCCCTTGTTTGGCCAATAATTTTAAAATCTTCGTATTTGACTCTAGCTTTACATTTAATAGTGTGCTTCGTTATATAAAATGTTTCAGGATTAGATCATTTACACCCAGTTCTGTAACTAACGCCCCGATGGGAATCGGCCCTGACTCTGAGAAGACGCCTGAGAAGAGACCAGGTAGAGGTAAGAGACAGAGCACGATAGAGTAAGGTATATATCGAGTTACGTTTGAAATTGAGAAAACAGAAACTATAGAAGTTGGAACCGAGCCCAGTAAATGTTTTCTTTCTGAAAATTGAAGTACTAAAACTTTCATTTTCCTGGAGACCAAAAATTATCTAGGAAGGCTAATTTAGAATGATGTTCTTTTTTTTCCATTGTAAAATTAATATTAGTATGGTAATTATTAGCAAAATCTAGGAACCTGTTAGCATCGAATTCATGCTTGAACATGATAAAAGTGTCGTCCACGTAGCGTGAGTAAAACAGAGGACGGAAGGCCAGGGGGCATTCGTCCAAAATGCGCTCCTCCAGGGAGCACATGAATATGTTCGCAAAGGTAGGACCAAGAGGAGACCCCATGGCCATCCCCTCAATTTGTTTAAAAAGCTGTCCATTAAAAACAAATGCCGTGTCCAGCACGGCCAATTCTAAAAGAGCTTTAAAATTCGAATAACTAAAATTACAGTAAACAGACTCAGGTTCGGGGAATAGTTTATCAAGAATAATGTTTATGGTCTCTCTTACAGGTACGTTGGTAAATAGTGCCTCGACATCAAAACTAGTCATGAATAAGTTAGAGTCCTGGGGTAAAATACGTTTTTTAAATTGTTCAGAATTTGTAAGGGTATACTGATTAGTGGTCAGCAGTTCCAACAGAAGGACGAGAAATTTTGCCAGTTGGTAATTAGGTGTGTTGTAAGAGGCCAAGATAGGGCGGAAAGGAACTTTATCTTTATGTATCTTTGGTAGACCATAAAGAATTCCGTAAGATGAACCACTGGAAAATAAATCTCGGAACACTTTTTCATCAATGATGTTGTCATTTTTCAAGGTTCTGAGAAATCTATTGATTTTATCCTCAACTTTGAATATGCTTTGATAACTAGGCACACCTATTTTTCTCGGAACATGGTACGATCGCTTAAAATATTAGTCATTTTGTATTAGTCACTCTTTTATCCAACCATTACCGTTCCCCTCCCCCCCTTGTTATCCGGACCTAACAATGATAATGTCATCACGTTTAGAAAGGGACTTGAGGAATTTCCAAATCACTCTTTTTTAAAAAAAAAGGGAGCCCAGTTTGTTTTTAAGTTTTGAGAAAGCATTTTTGGGACAAAACCATTAACTCACTCTGTGGCGGCTAAGGTCACTCACAAATTGAGATTTTTTAAACGTTGAAATAACTCTTCAAGGGGCAAAAAAAACTGACAGTAATTAGGTTTAAAATTTGGTACTCACGCTACGTGGACGACACTTTTATCTTGTTCAAGCATGAATTCGATGCTGACAGGTTCCTAGATTTTGCTAATAATTACCATACTAATATTAATTTTACAATGGAAAAAGAACATCATTCTAAATTAGCCTTCCTAGATATTTTGGTCTCCAAGGAAAATGAAAGTTTTAGTACTTCAATTTTCAGAAAGAAAACATTTACTGGGCTCGGTTCCAACTTCTATAGTTTCTGTTTTCTCAATTTCAAACGTAACTCGATATATACCTTACTCTATCGTGCTCTGTCTCTTACCTCTACCTGGTCTCTCTTCCACAACGAAATTACTTTTCTCCTCCAGTACTTCTCTAATAATTACTTTCCTTCTAAGATCTTTTATAGAATTTTAAATAAACTACTCAATAAAAGGGTTTCTGAAAAGCCTATTAGTTTTAAGGTCCCAAGCTCCCTCTTTATGCCAGTTTCCAGTATCTGTTAAATGATAATTTTCGAAAAGAGTTTACCAAGATTGTGCACAGATATTTTGGAGCCGTAAATCTAAAACTTATACCTAAGAATCCCAAGACCATTGGCTCGCTCTTCAAGTTTAGAGATCGGCTCTGCCCTTTGATGACGTCGGGTGTCGTTTATGACTACACTTGTCCCAGATGTAATCTGGGAAAATATGTTGGATCTACCCGACGTCTTCTCAGGGTCAGGGCCGATTCCCATCGGGGCGTTAGTTACAGAACTGGGTGTAAATTATCTAACCCTGAAACATCTTATATAAGGAAGCACACTATTAAATGTAAAGCTACAGTCAAATAAGAAGATTTTAAAATTATTGGCCAAACAAGGGAACCCAACGAACTGTTGATTTTGGAATCTCTGAACATCAAATTACGAGTTCCAACTTTACACAACCATTCCTCTGCTATCCCATTGTTTTTAGCCTAATTATTCTGTCATTCCTTGTGCCTCTTGACGTTGTTTACTTTTAGTGTGTTTTTATCTTTGATGCTGAAAGGTTGGTGAAGTGTTGAGCTGTTTTTGGCTGTGGTTTTTGTGAATATATGACTTTTACTTTTTATGATATTTGTTATTACTTTCATGTTTGTGTAATTTAGCTGAAATTTTTAAATGTTCTCCTCGTCATTTGTAAGTTGTTTGGTACTTCTGGTCTGTTTTAATCAAGTGTGCATGTAATTTAAGTATGAGAGTTGTAATTTTACCATTAAACTGTTTTTACTTTTCAACTATTGGATCTTGTGATCAGCTCTTATTTTATGTTAACATATTATACTTTATTTTGTAGAATAATCCCTGAAGATGTGGCGATGTTGTCACGAAACGTAGGATTAAAGCATAATGTGAATCTCTTCGTGTTCCTGCCCTTGATCTTCTTTATCATGTGAATAAACGTCCTGCACGTCTGACCTGTGTTGAGATATTTATATATATATATATATATATATATATATATATATATATATATATATATATATATATATATATATATATATATATATACATGTATATATATAACTATATATACACTCACAACACACACACACACACACACACACACACACATATATATATATATTATATATATATATATATATATATATATATATATATATATATATACACATACAAGTGGACAGCTAATCAGTCAGACATATGAAGATCAGAGGGCAGTGGAAACACGCTGGTACATAAAAACATTTTTAAATAAAAGAATAAATATTGTGGGTTATAGATACATATGAATTATACAATAAGTTCTTTAAAACCAAATTTACACAAGGATAGATTCGTCATTGCTGGAGGTACAACCTACATAGAAGGTAGAAAGAGGGTGACTGGAATGAAGGCAGGTGAAAAGCAAAGAAGCCGGTTACGACAGGTAGAGAGAGAGAGAGAGAGAGAGAGAGAGAGAGAGAGAGAGAGAGAGAGAGAGAGAGAGGGGGTGGAGGAGTTTTGATCATTCAACAATGGTGCTTACTGTCTGTTTGATAGTGATTCCAGAATCGATAGTGCTAGCTTGGAAAGGCCCTATAATGATTTTAAATTGATTATATTCAATGTTACTACCACATTTTTTGGCATGTTCTCTTATATTCGAAAATTCGGGATTACTCAATTTATTCCCCGTTCGATAGCTAACACCTGTGAGAGTCGGCGCGTGCCTAGAGAAGTCTTTAGGTGCAGCCCACGTAAGTTCCGAGAACACTGAAGATAATTGTATTAATATATATCATCCAGATGTCATAAGGTCGCTTAAACGGTCTTTAGTATTGAATAAAGATCCAGGCTTCAGAGGACTCTTTGGGATTAGATTCATTTTAATTGCTTCATAATGTCTTGAAATAATCTGGGAAAGCTTTCGGTTAAAAGTTTTATCATTCAAAAATGAAACACTGGCATAGATTTGAAGTTTGGGACCGGTAGGAATTTTGTACTTTGGCATGTAGTGGTTGTTTAAAATTTTCCGCACATATTGAAAAAAACAGGTCAGATGGAAAAAAATTGATGGTAAAAAACTTGTGTGAAAATTGAATTTCCTTACTAAAGGCATGCCAATTCGAGGATAAATGGAAGACTCTATATAAAAGAGTAGACAATGGCATTTGATTTAAAGTTAAAAAAAATATAGCTACTATAGAAGTTGGATCTTGAACCCGTGAATGTAGGTTTCCTCCAAATACTTGTGTTAAAACAATCTAACACTCGTGAGACTGGCACATCTAAAAAGGATAACTTTTATCCTGCTCAACTTCAATGCTGAATTTTATATTTGGATGTCTACTCTTAGCGATATCGAGGAACGTTTCAGCATCAGAACGAGATTTAAACAAAGTTAAAATATCATCTTTATATATTTTGTAGAATAAAGGGTAAATACTGAGAAGGCAGCTGTCCGGCAGCTGCGCCTCGAAGCGACACCTAAAAATATATGCGAACGTCGGTCCCAGAGGAGAACCCACCGCCATACCATCAACTTGTTTAAAAACAGTGTTATTAGAAATAAAGGCTGTGTCCAGCACAGCAAGTACAAGAAGTCTTCTCAAAGCATCCGAGTTAAAATTGTGGAAGAGGGTATTAGGATCCGGAAATAGTTTACGTATAATACTGTCAATGGTCTCTTCAACAAGAACATTTCTGGACAGAGACTCGACATCGAGGCTGCCCATAACTAAGTCTGAGTCTTGAGGGAGAATGGCATTCTTAAATGTGCAGGAGAAGTTCGTCAGCGTATATTCCTTTCTGGTGAGACGCTCTAGACGAGGAACCAGAAATTTTACCATTATATAATTTGGGGTATCGTAGGTTGTCAGAATAGGCTTCATTGGAATGCTTTCTTCATGAGTTTTGGGGAGATCATATCAGACACCGAAAGAACCAACCACCTGTGCTCAGAAGGGACCTATAAACCCCATCAGAAACAGTATTATTCTTTTTCAAGTGATTCAAAAAGCGGTTCATTTTATCCACGATTTTAAAAATGGTGCTAAAAACGGCACTAATAAAGATGTTTTTATTTGCCATCCTTTTTCCACTGCCCTCTGATCTTCATACACACACACACACCACACACACACACACAAGACTAAATTCTTCTCTCTCTCTCTCTCTCTCTCTCTCTCTCTCTCTCTCTCTCTCTTTATAGTTTCACGTATTTTTCTTTTACTAACAATGCATACATACACACACACACACACAAACACACACACACACACACACACACACACACACACCACACACATATATATATATATATATATATATATATATATATATATAATATATATATATATATAGGGTAAGTCCGGGATAGATGGCCATAGTTTTTTCAACCACCCAAAAGTACTACTTTTTCTGTCAATATTTCCAAAACAAAATCACAGCCGTTTCTTCAACGCATAAGCTTGCCATAGCATAAATGGTAACCTATAGATATGTCATTAAGTAACCAATACTATTAATTAAATTTTTTAAAAATCTGTTCGTGGGCCATCTGTCCCGAGGTGTTCCGGGAGAGATGGCCACAGATTTGTGGGATAGTTGGCCACACCATTATTTTAAGTTAGATGGCAAAACATCTAAATATAAATATGATAATTAAGGGGATTTACAGTATACATAGACTCACGACTTTTAAAATTTTTTTAAAAAGTACTTTAATGCCAGTTGTATCCTTATTGCATGATAAAAATGAAAACAAAACGATGGTAGGCCTACTTAGACAGAACAAAAATGAAAATAGAACTGTATTCCTTATAATAGAGCACATCAGTGTTTGCATAATTCAGTGAAAACATAATTAAGAGCAAATGGAAAAGTATCAAACAGAACAAACTTAAACAAAACAAAGAATGAAAATTTAGTTTTTAAATTTAAATTTGATTTTTAGTTATGATTTTGCTACATGACTGACACACATCAGTATAGGATGTGAATGTTTCATGAAGCCATCTCTTCGTTATCCAAGCCTAGTGAACAACTTGGTCCCATCAATCCTTTTGCTGCATTGCCAGTTTTCAATCTTCGTTCCAGTGTCTTTCGTGGTATACTAAATAACTTTGATGCTTGACGCACAGATGTAACCCTTTTTGGTGGCTTCAATAGCCTCTTTTGCAGCCCTTCTCACTCCATTTCCCACGAGTACTACCAGGCTTTGATATGTACTTATTTGGCATCTGAAAAAAGGGAAACACATAACTGCATTTTTCTACAAAAATAACACTTCGAGGATGGCCATCTCTCCCATTTTTAAGGGAGAAATGGCCATAGTACACAAACAGCGATGTTTGACTTTGTACCACTTCACATGAGGCAGGCATGTACAGAGAACACCAACTTGCTTATTATGATATGTTTCAGAGGTCAAGCTCACTGAAATATATAATCTTTTAGCATTTGTACAATGACAACAAAAATTATTCACAGTAAGAGAACGGATTTTATCTAAAATACTCACAATCGCGATGTTTTTTTATGGTTTTTCGGCATCAACAGTCCATGTCAACAGTGCACTCACTACTGAGAGAGCGGCAGATTCATCTGGTGAATAATGTAGGAATTACATCGATAGGCCATCTCTCCCGCATGGCCATCTATCCCGGAATTACCCTATATATATATATATATATATATATATATATAATATATAATATATATATATATATATATATATATATAGTATATATATACATCTGCGGGGACAGAGTATTCCCGAAACGATGATGTTAATAGCAAAGGAAAATGGAGCAGATTTTGTACTTTTCATTTTATTCCCGCATAGAATATGAGTTTTCGGGGATAACTGTTGAGCTACAATGCGACTCCCATCATGATACTCACAAGAAAATGACTAACTCTCCATTTTTGAAAGCAGATATGCAGGCATTTCTTCCCCTGCATCTGCTTAGTTCCTCCATCCACAGGGCAAACGTTCATGACCTTGACAGCGTTTCTCAATTGTTTTCAGCGAGGTGTGACCGAGGAGGCGTTCTCTTATCCAACAATCTTTGTGTCTCGGTCATACACCTTCCTTCGTCTCCGATGACCTGGGATGAAGCGTCTATGCGCTGTGGGACCTTGTATAGACCAAGTCCGCTAACATACGTAGATGTGGTCGGTAATCTGTTCTTCAGCAACACAAATGGTAAGTAATTAATGGACACCTGATCGTTGGAATCCCTAATGAGCTACCATACGCACAATAAAGGCACACTCACGCATACGCACACATTATATAATATACAGTAATATATATATATATATATATATATATATATATATATATATATATATATATATATAAAGGTGATGCCACGGAGGAGAATTGAAAGGCGAGAAAGCCAAGAACTTTCGGCCTAACACGACCCTTTACTTAGGCACAACTGATCATAACAGACCAAAGACATAGTACAAGTAGGCTTAATATCCAAACTGACATTACAAGATTAGCATAAGGTCCGATTCACTCTACAGAAACGAAAAAACGCCCGAGGGCAAGATTGAAGATTTAAGGCAGCCACACCTTGGAGGAACACACACGTGGTCAACAGATGATTCAGTCAGAAAACAATATGTTTTGTAAAACAAGGAGGCAAATACGACTTAGTAACATCCCGAAAAAATAGATGAAGGATTTAGGCACTGTGGCTTCTCAAGGCAAATATTAATCGAAAAACAATACATTTTGTATTAGTTAACATGGCATTTACAAAAGTGTTCCAAAAATGAGCGAAAAGACGAAAATAGGATATAAATATAGCGAGCATGAGAGAGAGAGAGAGAGAGAGAGAGAGAGAGAGAGAGAGAGAGAGAGAGAGAGAACTAATTAATCAGTAGTTCATTTTTTTAAGGTCCTTCATAAACATTTCACAAATATATGGGTCCAAATGGTACAATCTCAGACTGAAAATTAGGTTGTTTTTATTAGTGATTTGTATAATTGCTTATTCCAGTAAATTTCTTGAAACATAATCATTAGACCTAGCAATTACTGAGGTATCGCCCCAATTTATACAATGAGATTTTTCGTTCAGATGGATAAATAGCACATTTGAAGTCTGGGCTATTCTAACTGAATATATATGCTGCTTAATACGTACACATAAATTTTTACTTGACTGATCGACTTAAAAAGACAGGCAATCCTTACAAGGAATTTTGTTGATGATGTTATTTATAACGGGACTATTCTTAATTAGCATATCTTTAATGGAATTGTTATAAGAGAACACAACATTAACATTAAACTATTTAAATATTGATTTTATGGTTTCAAATCAACGAGAGTAAGGCAAGCTAAGTCCATTTTTAGGGGTTTCTTTTTCATTACTAGCAACACTATAAAACTTTTTGTGAGCTTTTTGATAACATAAATCAATTATATGAGGTGGGTAGCAGAGATCGTTTCCTATCTTTTTTATGTATTCTATTTCTTGGTCAAGATATTGTGGACTCGTGATACGCAAAGCACGTAAGAACATATAAGATAAAAATTGAAATTTTAATATTAAGATGGTGGCTAGAATAAAAATGTACATATGTTAAATTATTTGTTGGTTTCCTATAAATACTGAACTTACATTGGAAAGATTCTCCAGTATTAATACATCTAGGAAAGGGATGACTTGTTATTTTCCAAATCAACAGTGGAATCTTATGGATGGCACTAAATGATTCAATTTTGACAATAAATCATTTACATCGATACCAACAGGTAAGACTACTAAGATGTCATCTACATATCTGAACCATTCTAAGGGGACAAGTGTGATATTCGGGAAGTGTTGTCTTTCAAAAAATTCCATATATAAGTTTGAAAGGAGAGGTAATAAAGGGTTACCCATGGCCATACCAAATATTTGTTGGTAATATTCTCCATTAAAAATAAATCTGCAATCACAAATGCATAACTTAATCAATGAAATTATATGACTAACGGAGATAAGTAATTCATGCAATACAAGTTCATTACTTAATATTCTAGCACAGAGTCAATAGGGACTTTTGTAAACAAGGAACATACATCAAAACTGACAAAGATATCACTAGGATTTAGTAGAATATTATTTCATTTTTCCACAAGATCGAGAGAATTCCGGAAGTGTGAATTAGATAGAGTTCTTAGTAGCGAGGATAAAAATTTAGTAATATATTTAGATAGTTTATAAGCATTTGATCCTACAGTCCTAATAATTGGCCGCATAGGTTTGTTTTCCTTATGATTTTTAATTAGGCCATATAAATAAGGTAATGAGGGACACTTTACAGTTAATTTACACAAGAGTTCTTGTCTATCTTTAAGAATTTGTTTCATAGTGAAATTCGAGTTTTTTATTACTTGGTCCAACGGATTTTTTGTGAGTTTTCTGTAACTTGTTTCATCTGATAATAAAGTATGCATGCGTGCTATGCCTACTGATTTTTATCGAATAACAACACATTCTGTATTAGTTAACATGAACGACGAAAATAGGATTCCATTTGCATCATTAGGACCCATATATTTGTAAACTTTTTATGAAGGACCTTAAAATAAATGAACTGCTAATTAATTAGTACCACATGTATATAGTTATTATCTCTCTCTCTCTCTCTCTCATGCTCGCTATATTTATATCCTATTTTCGTCTTTTCACTCATTTTTGGAACAATTTTGTAAATTCCATGTTAACTAATACAAAATGTATTGTTATTTAATAAAATTTGCCTTGACAAGGCACAATGCCAAAATCCTTCATTTATTTTTTCGGGATGGTACTAAGTCGTATTTGCCTCCTTGTTTTACAAAACATATTGTTTTCTGACTGAATCATCTGTTGACCACGTGTGTGTTCCAAGGTGTGGCTGCCCTTAAATCTTCAATCTTGCCCTCGGGCGTTTTTTTCGTTTTCTGTAGAGTGAATCGGACCTTATGCTAATCTGTAATGTCAGTTTGGATATTAAGCCTACTGTACTATGTCTTGGTCTGTTATGATCAGTTGTGCCTAAGTAAAGGGTCGTGTTAGGCCGAAAGTTCTTGGCTTTCTCGCCTTTCAATTTCCCTCCTCCGTGGCATCACCTTTTATAATATATAATATATATATATATATATCATATATATATATATATATAGAATATATAATCATGACTTGATAAAGAAGTATATAAAACGTGATGCTATGTATAAATAAAGGGTGATGCCACGGAGGAAAAATTGAAAGTATTCCCTATGCAGGATAACGAGGATTTTGGGGAGACATTGAGGTTAATGATGACTTCGGGATTTACGAGGCTAATAGACATGTATATAAGTATATATATATATATATATATTATATATATATACTATATACATGCACACACACACACACACACACACACACATATATATATATATACTATATATATATATATATATATATATATATATATATATATAGAATATACATTACATACTTCCTTGTCTGGTTTGCCTCGTAAATCCAGAAGTCACCTTTAACCTCAATGTAACCCCAAATCCTCGTTAATCCTGCCTAGGGAATCCTCAATAAACCTTCACTGATACCTCATAGTCTCATTAATGCTCATAAATCCTCAAGAAATCCTCATTGATCCAAGAGAACCACATTAATCTTCATAAATCATCAAGCAATCCTCATTGTTACCATACAGGTACCCAAAATTGTCCACCCCCATTATATAACCACCAACATGAAATACACCGCCATAGGCTAAATCTTAAGCCATTCAACACCGCCAAATATATCTCCAAGTAAATCATTTGTGATACCGCCACATATGTTGAACCCACTTCGGCAGGATATAATCCTCAGAAAACCACAATCCACGAACTGTCATCCATAGACTGCCATATTATCACTGGTGAATATAACCTCATAGAATATACCGCCTCATCAGAAAACCGTAAAACCACAATGTACCAGCACCACCCCCAAGAGCCATAATGCCACAAAGAACCACATTCACCATCCCATCAGCTCATAAAACCACAGATCACCACCAAAAATCAACACCACCAGAAATCACCACCAAAAGTCATCACCAAAAATCCCTTATAATATTTCTCAACTCCACAGTATTTTCCCACATATTTTCACCCAAATTATTCCATTACAACAATTACCCGGGGTTTTTATGCCAATAAAGAAAATAGTAAAAGAAGAAAAGAAAATTTTTTTTAGATACAACTGATTAATCCATGTCATCATCCATTTGCAAAATCTAGAAAATAATGCAACTGCACAATGTCACCTTTTTATAATTTTCAATCTAGAATATCTTGTTTTTTCATCTAAGACTACAAATCCGTTTCCTCCCATTTCTACAATAACTCTAAAAGGACCCTCAAACTTTGGACCTAACTTGTAATTTAGTTCATTTCTCACCTTATTTCTCAGGAATACATCATCTCCAATAGTAACTTTAACATCCAATGATTTCTCGTTGCTTCTTTCTACCATTTCTCGGGTCTCGGTCCCGAGATTACGGCTGAGACAAGCCTGTCTCTCCTTTGCTGTGGAAATTAATGCCTCGATTGTATCTTCTACATAATGAGGTATAGGCAACCAAGCAATGAAATAATGCTTCAAACAGAGATATTTTGATAGAATCACTGACCATAGTATTAATTTTATGCCTAGCTGTATCTGTATATCTATCCCAGTTCCTATTATTTCCTCCTAAAGTCTTTTTTAAAACTTCAACCACTTTCCTGTTTGCTCGTTCACATAACCCATTAGCTTTAGGTCTGTGTGGAATAATTGTTACTTTTTGTATCCGCATGACTTCTGCCAAACACTCTAAGGTCGTGTTTAAAAATTCTCTACATTATCAGTCGACAAAACTTTGGGCGAGCCATATCTGTAGATGACCCCATTGAAAAATGCTACAGCTACTTCCTCGGCCATTTTGTTTGGAAGTGGGAAAATTTCCACTGTCCTCATTAGTTCATCCATTGCTACCAATAAATGTTTGTGGTCATAACTTGGTTCATAAAAATTCCCCAATATATCCCTGAGTATTCTCTGAAAAGGTCTACAAGGTATCGGATTTGTTACCTCTGGAAGCATTGCACGGTGTACAATGTTTTTGCGAAATTTCCCACATCTGTCCACATATTCTTCCAAATATACTTATTGGGCACTTCATTATATGTCTTTTCTACCCCCAAATGTGGGCTACCAAACTTGTAATATACTATATCCAGAACCACTGGAATTAGGCCTTTCTGAATCTCGATCTGGGTCGTGTCCCTTTACTTTCACTTGTCCTTAATTTATATTTAATTTTCCTGACCAACAGATTACTTTCTAATTCTAAACCTGAAAAAGGTAACTTATAACCTTTCCTAACTGATTCGCCTATAAGAAACGCTTTTGCATCTGCCCAAACTTCATCCTCATCTTGCCTATGCTCTATGAGACTGGCATCCCCTTGTATAGAATCACTAGTAACCACCTTAACATGAAATTTTTCCGTATCATCAAAACTTCTACTAAGTTTATCTACAACCACGTTCAATCTACCCTCTACATGTTTGAGCTTTGCATCAAAATCTCTGACGGTTAAGAACCATCAGGCTCTTTTGGGTGACAGTTCTGGTTGTTAAAAAGTTCAATAATGACTTTTGGTTTGTAAGAACTTCCACTTTATTCCCCATTAGCAACAGTTTAAAAGGAATCAAGCTTATACTATTTCAAAAGCTTCCTTATCTATGGTAGCCATTAATCTGTCATTGCCGCCCTTTTTCTTAAATTTCTCGTTATAATAACCTATTGGATGGAATTTTCCTTCACATTTTTGCATAAGGCAAGCACCTATACCCTCCTGACTGACATCATCACTAGTGTGAAAGGTTCACTGAAATCCAGAAATTTCAGAACTGAGGGATTCATTAATGCGTCCTTAACTTTCTGAAAGGCTTCTTGTTGTGGTTCTCCCCAATAGAATTAAAAGTCTTCCCGCAACACATCTGTTAAAGGAGCTGCTTTGTTAGAAAACCCTTTCATAAAACAGAGAAGAAATGAGGCCATTACCAGGAATGACCTAATTTGCTTTTTTGTCATGCGGACAGGAAAGTCTGCAATTGCTTTTACTTTATCGGCATTTACTCTAACCCCCTCTCTAAATATGACATGACCTAAATATGTACTAATTTGCTTCTTCAAGAAGGAACATTTCGTTAGCTTAATCTTCAATCCTGCTAACCTAAGTCTCCTAAGTAATTCCTTAAGCACTTCCATGTGATGCTTGATCGAGTCTGTTGCAATCAATATATCATCCACGTACACAAAGACATTTTTACCAAATAGCCCGTGCAAAACTGTGTTTACTAACCTCGTAAAAGTCATAGGACTACCTGACAAACCAAAAGCCATCCGCATAATTTCAAAATACCCCTTGGGCAATGAGAATGCTGTATATTCCCTACTATCTTCATAGGAGGAACCTACAAAAAACCATGCATGACGTCAATCGATGCATATATTCTACGTCCCCCAATGTCTATAAAAAGGTCTGGTATGCGTGCGACTGGATAACAGTCAGGGATTGTTTTTTCCTTCAATCATCTGCAATCGACGCATACCCAGACAGATCCGTCCTTCTTAAGGCCTGTCCACACGACCGGGCCTGATCGGCAGACCTCCCCTCTAACGGGCACACTTGACGGGCAAACCGTCAAATTGCCGATGGGTCTTGTAGCAAAATAAACCATGGTGGTGCCCGACGGCTTAAGCTTCGACCCTGGCAGACGTACATTAACCATATACATTTCTTTTACTGAGCCATTCTTTGCACCATATTCTCTTCTTTTTCTTCTTTTTCATCACACACACAGCAATTATCATGCTACACAATATCTTCTTCTTTGCAGTAGGCACCATGTTTATCGTACCGCACTGAACACACTACTGGCATCGTCGGCCACGCCCACCTCTCCATCGCCTCACCCGTGTGGACAACATTCACGGGTAAACCCGCCAGAAAATATTTGCCCGTCAACCCCGGAGCACGCCGATCAGGCCCGCTCGTGTGGACAGGCCTACAGGCACCGCCAACAGGGGAAAGTTGCGGGGATGCACTGGGTCTAATAATTCCTTCCTCTTTCTGTAGCTGTTCTCTGATTTAGAAGGGTATGCTTCATGCAGGAATAAAAATGGGTTTTGTCCCTTTTTCTAGATTCACCTTATGTTCTAACACATTAGTCAGTCCTAACTTATCCCCTTGTAAAGCCACAGTATCTCCAAATTTAGCCAAAACCTCGCTTACCGTTTTTAAATGCTTTTTGTTTGCATTTCTGCCTCTGAAAACTCAGTTTTTCCCTCTACAATAGCCACTGAACCACTATCATTATTCTAATCTTGGAGGTCTACCACATACGTGTTCTTCTGATACTTCCTAACTGTATCATTGAAATTAAGCAATTCCACCCATGTAACATCAGTATTTGATACTCTGTTCACTGATATGGTGCTGATGACTCCTCTTATAGCTTTTCGATACCCTTAATTAAACACACCTCTTTGGGTCTTTTCACTTCCCTTAGCCTGACTTTCACCATAGTCCTTATAACCGGGTTTAAAATAACATCCTCTGATAAAACACCTTTATATTTTTGGTCACTTATGCATAGCACCCTTATGTTTCACATCCACACAAATATCATCCATATTTATACCAGTGTCCTTTATTCCATCCACCATAACCCCAATGTTAGTACCAGTATCACCACTGTTATTTCTCAAATGTCACCAGTACCCCTATTATAACCTATAGTGTATATATATATATATATATAAATTATATATATATATATATATATATATATATATATATATATATACATATGGAATGGAATCTACTGGTCACTTTTTACCAGGAACTTCTGTAATTGTAATAACCACAAAGCCCTCGAATTCTTCACACATTTTAGGATTTGATGACGCCTAATAGGATCTAGTATGATGTGTATTGCTATGCGAACATTACCAGAGGGAATATTTATATTAAGAATTCATTCATTTCCTACCAGAAAGCGCCTGGGTTAACGGTACACGAGCCACAGGTCTCAACTATAACGGCTGCCCAGCCATTTTGAATGCTGGTCCCTACTTCCTACCTACTATTGAATCTTGTGACACCAAATACCCTTATGCTATTTGCTTGGTCCCAAGACTTTGGTAGCGAGCAATTCTGAATTCTGACGCTGTCATCAGGAATAAATCATTTCCTCAAGAGAAATGATTTGATATTGATGTTTGGATGAAAAGAGGGAATTGCCAGTTTCCCAAAACCCACAGTGTTGTATGGAGAAGATCAAAGATGAACGAATTCCTTGCATTCTCTGTTTCTTCATCAAGTAAAAGTTATTCATGTCATGAGGGATTTATCTTTCCTTTGTCAAAACACTTGAATCTTTGGATACACAAACAAAAGTGATCTGTTCGTCTAATATTCTCGTAGTCAGCTCGGCCAAGCGAGTGCCAAGGAATTGATTGTAGTCTTATTTGTGAAGTATGAAGATGAATATTGGATCAGTCGAAACAGTTTGAACGAACAATGAATTTAAAATCTGATCATTCAATAGCGAACAGCATCGTCAATGGAAAAGTCAGCAAAACCGTGTTCAGTCTGATGTCGCAGTTCAGTTTTCATGATACCTCACTTTTCCCGAAGAAAGATACGAAACGACGAGCAGTCACCGGTAGACGAAGAATGTCTGTCATGGTGTACATTTTAGCATTTAGTGATTTTAACGATATTTTCTGTCTTTTAATCAGTTAGAAAATCTGCACTTTCTGGGAATGACACCGGAATTCCAAAGTTACATTCCAGGCCCTTGCGGGAGTTCCAGAATTACACCGGAATTTCAAAGTTAACCGTGTAATGGACACATCGTAACCAGTAAAGGATAGGCAAAAGGGAAGAGAGAGAGAGAGAGAGAGAGAGAGAGAGAGAGAGAGAGAGAGAGGAGCCTCGGAAGCCAGTAGGGGATACACTGACAAATGCGAATACATGAGATCTCAAGACAGAGCAGATAATTTATTATTATTATTATTATTATTATTATTATTATTATTATTATTATTATTATTATTATTATTATTATTATTATTATTATTGTTGTTGTTGTTGTTGTTGTTGTTGTTGTTGTTGCTGCTGCTGTTGTTGTCGTTGTTTATTTACGTATCATTTCCCGCTGAAAACTAAAACGAAACCCTGCATTTGTGTCCCGTATAGATATTTGACCTGAGACTTTGACCCCCTGGAACTGGAACTGCAGGGTTGTCGCAATTGTCAATATATATTGTGCCCTCAAAGTTGATGAATTAAGGACACCTTATTATTTCGAGTAAACTCCAGTTAGGTCAGAAACCTAACTCAATTATATTAGTCTATGCGCAGAACTGCAATATTCCCGTCCAAACTTTGAAGTTGCATTTCATTTCGTTGGTTGGTATGCCTGGATCTTCATATCGTCTATGACGTGCAACCTACTTTTCGCTATGGGTGATCGATCATTTTAGGGTCATTTTTCCTCCTTACGAATGTCTTATGTCGAGCTGCTGTTGTATTTTGTTATCCAAAAACAACCAATATCTTGAATAACGACACAAAGCTTGGACGGCATAACGACCAAGTGGCCCTCTTAGAGTACGCAGAGAATTGAAGATGAAACTGAAATCTAATTCTATTCATTGTTTTGATACCATTTTCTGGGATAATGAATGGAAAAGCCCCAATGGTCTTTCTTGTAGACAGACGACTAGAACAACTGAAACTGGAAAGTAATATAGCATCAGGACACATAACAACTTCTCATGATGGCATGACCGATACAATTTAGTTTTGTGAGTAGGAAACCGAATGAATATATATACCCATATAGTTGCTTTTTAACAGGTCATGAAAATGACATGTAATCATTTTATCTCAGACCTTCATTTCTCAGAAGGCCATTATAAAGAACAAGAGGCATCCACACTCATTGCAACGTTGCAGATGGAGGTACAGTGTGAAATATGATGATAGTGAGGGTAATAAGTCATGTTGGTATAACCGCGAGGTTACTGTAAAATTGCAAAACAAAACTTACCTTCTTAATAGATAGAATAATGTCTATTAGCTTCGAATGATGAATGCTTTCGAAATTACAATGCTTTGCAATTAGCGAGCAAAAGGGAAACATTGAAAGTAAGGGAAACTTCGTCAACACCACACGGATATAGCTCTGGGATTTGTTTTTCTAGGAACACTCCAGCTTTACTTCGACGCTGGATAAAATGTAGTCTCCTGGGCTTGAAATGTCTTGTATGCTCCGGCTTTTATGAACATAGGTTTGCAATACTGCAAGTGTTGTAAGTAAAAGTAAATTCATAAACATAACAGTCTATAGCCTCATGTCAATTTTAAAGGAACAAAAAAAAAATTAACCTGAAATTGCGAAAATATGGTGTATTGGATTTTGTGAGTTCAAACACCAATTTTGAATCTTGAACTGAATAAGAGGTAGTCTACCTGGATTCTGACGGCATATATGCATATAAATCACAATATATTGCATTTTGCTTGCAATAGAGCAAGGTTGCAAACCAACTCATACAAAATAGCTAGATAATTCGGGTGTTTATGTGGGAACGAACCAGCTTTTGCTACAGACTACAGAAGGAAAAGGAAAATGCAGTCGAAATTGTAGTATATAGCAACTGTCTTGCATGATTTCGATGCTGCATGTCCGGCTAAATTCGTCAAATAAAAAGGCTATAGCCTCTGGAAATTTTGGGGGGTCACAATGACTTTTTCTTCAGACTGGATAACATACAAAGTAGTTTCTTCTAATGACGAATATGCATGGAAGTTCATAATATGTTTCAGTATCATTACAGTACGGCACTGTTGCAATCATTAAAAATGCAAAGTTACAATCTTACTATGATGCAATGCATTGCAGTAAGGAATGTTTCCAGCAAGGGAAAATTCACCAAAATGGCAAGGCTGGCCTTTTGACTTTTCTCCTGACAAAGAAACTTTGACTTCAGTCTTGATAAAATTCAGTAGTCTATTGACCCTCTACTCAAGAATATGTGACAGGAATTCCTATACATCACAATGCCCTTGCAAAACGGAAATGTTACAAGCTGGACAAAATTCCCAAGAATGGCCAGCAGGATATAGACTAAGGATTTTTTTCTTCTTTTTTTGTCAGACAAACCAACTTTTCCTTCAGACTAGATCATTAATATGCATACTAAATTGCAATATATTTCCTTGCAGTGAGCCAATGTATGAACAGTCATTCTCAGTAATTATAGAGAATAAACAGAAAGTTTGCCGTCAATAATTTAAATAAATTCTTTTAGAACGAAGTTAATATTAATTTAGGGTTATTTTCAAATTGAAAATGTTTTAATTTCAGTATAATTTGCTTCAAATAATACTTATTATTGCAACATTCATTCTTGTCACCATATACTTTACTTCAACCGCTCTGTGACAATTCACGTTTTTATTACCACAATAGTCCTTCTTTCCTTCCTTCCTTCCTTCCTTCCTTCCTTCCTTCCTTCCTTCCTTCTTTATGCATAGCCTAATACTTTTCTGATGTTCTGGCTTCATAGAATCATGGCGAATTATTGATCAATTTCAACAGATGAGTTGAAGAAGGATCTGTATATAATCTGTTTATAATGAATATCAGGAATATATCTTAAACACTAACTATATGATTTGCTGACTGGCTAGAGCTTCGGAGCAGAGCAGACAGACATGTCTTGAGCTGTTCCTGCTTTCTGGAGTTTTTGCCTATGGACCTTTGGCTAGACTATAGAGGATGAATGGAAGAGAGAACTTGAATACTTTTGCCCCTTTTGGGCAAAGTTAAAAGAAAGGATTCGATTGGATTACATTTTTCTGAGCATCCGACGAATGATGATGGATGACCTCGCTTGTGAAGTCGTTTGTATGCATCGAGGGGTGAAAGAATAAGACTTCATTCCGACTTTCAGGTAAAGCTAAACAATAGGGGTGATTATAAGATTCGCTGAACATATTATGGTAGTGAAGGGATATGAGGACAAATCTGTTGATATTGGTGAAGGTAAGACTGTGAGCGTTATTCATTTGAATAGTTATTACACATAGATATGCACCGCTGATGGGGATCCTTTGTTCATCGGTGTCTTAAACAGCATTGCTTAGAATTCTCGTTATGCAGCGCTCTTCTGCTGTTACTGTAGGAGGTCCCACTACACAAAGAACTGACCCTCACCAATTTTTGGAGTTGAAAAGTCTTGTCATCTCTTCAGCGAAGCATTTCGAATCTGTAGTTATATACCTCTGTCGTTATTCGTCGTTCATCCTGACTGGTTTTGCTTGGGAAAAGGAACTGCAGATGGATTTGCTTGCTTGTTTGCTTGCTTCATGGGTTTGCTTGCTTTACTGCTTGGCTTGATAGATTTGCTTGCTTTGATTGCTGGCTTGATAGATTTGCATGCTTGTTTGTTTACCTGGTTCGGTAGATTTGCCCTCTTGCTTGATTGTTTTGCTTGCTTCACGTGCTTGCATGCTTTTCTTCTTTATTTTGCTTGATTGCTTGTTTAGCCTGTTTGCTTGCTTTGCTTACCTACTTTATTTGCCTGCATGCTTGGTTGCTTTGATTGCTTGCTTGTTTGCCTAGCTTTCTTGCTTGCTTCCTTTCTTTTCGTCCTTCCGTGCTTTGCTTTTCTTGATTGCATGCTTGCTTTA